>NC_056746.1:411221218-411481218 GCF_019279795.1 Protopterus annectens
GCTGTTTTATCTTCTTCCAGTGTTCTTTGCCAGTCATCACTGTCCACTGTTAATCCCTCATGTGAGACCCAAGCTTAACAGTGCTTTAATGTCATTGACAAGTTTTTTCTTAAAATGGTCTTATGCTACGGACGTATTTAACAAGTGTATCCTTTTCCCCGATTTCAGAGCAAAATTGATGCACTCTATGTACTACAACTGATTTACATATTAGTAATGATTATTCTATTGTCAGGGCTATATTATGTTGCTGAATATAGAGTATAATATATTTCTTGTCAACCACAGCTTCATTTGGTAATAGAAAATCATTTTCAGGACTTTCTTATGTTGCTGTCTGACCTGCAACTCATAAACAGCCTCGTAGCCAAGTTCCTCTTTCAGTCTTGAATATGACTACATACAGTTTCCAAAACTGTTGAATCTGGCTACTTTATGCAACTTTAAGTTATAAAGAACTTTAGAAGGAAATAACAAAATTATGTTTTCCCTAAGTTTACAGTGAAAGAATAGCATCAGTATTTTCATTTTATTAAAGGTTTGCTGACGGGCTTTTAGACTATGAACTGAGTGTGAAGACAGAGTTCATGCTTGCACATTAGCCTCCCACAAACTTAACACCCCCTCCAGATATATTATCAACCCTGCCCATTTACATATTCCTCCCACTTATTTCACCCCGACCCCCATATACCTAGCATAGACCTAGCATAGTAGGCAGATCAAGCAGTTACACCAAAGAGTCGGTAACCTACAGACATCATGATTTACAAGGTTACTTATACTGAATGAATTACAGCAAGATCATATGACATCAGAGGTCTAGTCCTGTTACCGTTTAGTATTACATGTAGCTAGATGTATATCCTACAAAATGCGCACACATTCACACACACATGCATCTTTTCCCCTGAAAACCAACAGCTATTTTAAGATAACTGCAAATCTTTGTACTGTACATTTGAATGCTTTACAAAATCCTGATTTAGTGACTTACTGACGGGCATTTAACATGCATTAGATCATGGTCAGTTTTACAGTATGGTCTGGCTATTTGAATAGTTATGTACAAAACTATAGAGGGGACTTTTGACAACTTTTTGATTTATATTTGCCTGCATGCATTCTTGCATTTGTGGCTAAACCTCATTTTAGATAATATAGTTATTATTTCAAAGTCTCTGTGAAGCTTTTTAACTTCCTCATTACTATCACAGAATGTGGTGGCATAAAATGTGCTGTAGTTAAAACATTATTTGTTGACAAATATATATAGATGATAAGAAAACATCCCTGTCTGATTATTCTGACTCATTCAGCCACTGTGTTACCTGTTTTACATTTGTTTTGCTGCTTCCTGTGTTGCTTTGTACTTTGGGTTCTACAACAGTGTCTGAGGATTCATTACAAGTTTAAATACTTTATATGAAGAGGCTACAGGCTACCCCTATTTTGTAAACTCACTGAAACAAAGTTCATCTCTGATTACATCGTCTCACCAATTCATATGGAAAGGCATGCTGCAGACAACTACAATCAAATGTTCCATCTAAGCTAATAACTGATGCACTTAATAGCATAGTTAGTATCCCGTGGGACACTATACCATCAGACCTCTCAAATGTCCCTATTTTGGAGAAACATTCCTAATTTCAGAAGTGACTTATTCCCTACAGAGCATGTCCTTATTTTTGGTGGAATGTCCATATATTCATGCTTGATTTGCCCCTTCACAGATTTTTTTTGAATCCTCCAAAAAAACACAAACCTCGGACTATGGAAACGCCCAAGAGTAAACTTTATTCCGACAAAGTAAAATGCAATTCAAATAAGGAACGAACCTCTCCCTTAGAGTTGACCAACAGCAAAAATCCAGAACCAATAAAGTAAAAGATGTAGATCAACACCACAAAGGATATAACGAATTTTTATTCACAGAAAATTCACTGTGAATAAAAGTTCGTTATATCCTTCGTGGTGTTGATCTACATCTTTTACTTTAAAAGTAAAATGCAGCAAAGCTTTCAGGGTAGCAACAACCCTTCCTCAGTGCTTCATAGTAGCTCTCCATTTTATAAACGTCATACAGACATGTGACACAGCCCACTTCTGATTTACAGCAACAGTATTACAATTCAGCAAGTTAAAATCTTAAAATAATTATGAAGAATAAATGCATTGAACCATATCATGAGATTAAAAATATTCATAACTACATAAACAAATCACTAAAATAGAAATATATATATAAAAATGTTAAAAATACTGAAAAACTTGTAAAGTATTATGTCAATGTAAGCACATCTGTTTTTTTCTTAGAACAGGTTCTATGCTAGCATGAGCATTCAAACCTGATTCTATGTCAGCTTATAACCATAAAATCCAATTTAGCTCACATATTTCTACATATTTCTAACTTATTATTTATGTCCCCACCTCTCAAATTCTTATATATAATCTGTATGACCCTAAAGCCAAATTCATGGTCAGCCCTTTTGTCCATCATATGCTTTTCCAAAGCATTTGGAGAAACGTTTCTGCCTACTTCAGAGTGATGCTCTGTTATCTGGTCTTTCAATCTATGACTACACTTCCCAACATAGAAAGCAGTACATCTCATACAGGTAGCAAGATATACCACATTAATTGTATTACATGTTGCCTAGCAGGAAAAAGTATAGGTCTTTCTTGTTATTGGATGAAGAAAATAAAATTCTCACTTATTATGTACTTACATTTAACAAAATTACGGCATGGATAAGTCCCCAGCTTATTCTAGCTTAACATTTTTCTATTTAAAGGTATGTCTTTATAACACAAATGTCTTTTCAGATTTGGACATTTCCTATAACTAAAGGACGTTTTTTCACCCACTATCTCCCTTAGCTCTGGCATACTTTCAAATACCATCCGATTCATAGTGATTATCTGTTTCACATGTTCCATATTCCTTGTATATGTTGTCACATACCTTAATGGTTGGACTTTGTAACACAGATATGGGTGGCAGAGAGATTGAAACAGTTTGTGAGTTACTGGAAATTATCCTTGAAAACAATATTTGCATGTCTGAGTAACAAGTTTTTCATCAAACTTCAGGTGTGGCAATGGGTACTCCCACTGCCAACACGTATGCTAATATTACTTTGAATGAATGGAAAAAAGTATCTGTATATAGGGCTCCTGATAAATTTAGATCTAAAGTTTTGTTTTATAAACATTTTGTTGATGACAACTTCCTCTTGTGGGAAGGTGGTCAGCTCAAATTAGATGAGTTCATTTAATACCTGTATGGAACCACCAACTTCCTCACTTTTAAATCTAACTCATCTCATATGAAGTGCTGCTTTCTGGATGTACAAATTAGTAAAATGTATAATGATATCCATACATATATTTATAAAAAAGAAGCTCAGAAAAATAGATATACTCCATACCTCTCAACCTCTTAGTGCAAGAAATCTAGACAAAACCCCAAAAAATAGGGAGACAAAGGTGCAAAATAGGGACATATTTTAAATATTGCACTTATAAATTTAGAAGGTGGCTAGAGTAACAGGGTTTGATTTAACATGTATTTTCTGAAGTATTTGAAGTCTGAAACTCAAATGTATGTAATTATTTAGTGACTTCAATCCTCAGATCATCCAGGCAATATGCCAGAAAACCACAATACTTTGGTGGAACAGCCAAAATTATGAGCCAAAAATCTGGACATTCTGCAAAAATCTGTACAGTTGAGAGGTATGATATTTTTATATTTACAGAAAGAGCATGCACACACTGCACCCCTCATTTTTAATGGCATTGTTAAGAGCCAGTTACTACGTGTTAGTTGGTTAAACAGTAATGATATTAAATGTGAATAGAAAATGAAAGAAATGTTAAATGAGTTTGAGGATTGGGGTTATAAAAGGGAATTACTGGAAGAAATAAAGGTGCCACTAATAAGAGATAGGTATAACCCTACAAGGCCCTATTTTCCACCACAGCATTCAGACTCTGAAGTTTCCATTAAACGTAACGAAGTCCAACCATTAAGATATGTGACAGCATGTGCAAGGAATGTGGAATATGTGAAAGAGATAATCACTAAGGATCAGAGGGTATTTGAAAGCATGCCTGAGCTAAGGGAGATAATGGGTGAAAAAATGTCCTTTAGTTATAGGAATTGGCTAAATCTGAAAAGATGTTTGTGTTATAAAGCCGCACTTTTAAATACAAACGTTTTAAGCTATAATAAGCTGGGGACTTATCCATGCCATAATTGTGTTAAATGTAAGTACATAATAAATGAGAATTTTTTTGTTCATCCAATAACAAGAAAGAAGTATAATTTTTCCTGCTCGGCAACATGTAATACAATTAATGTTGTATATCTTGCTACCTGTATGAAATGTACCTCTTTCTATGTTGGGAAGTATAGCCGTAGATTGAAAGACACACTCAATTACATAGAAAAGCTTCTACTAATGCTTTGGCAAAGCATATGATGGACAAAGGGGCTGACCATGAATTTGGCTTTAGGGTCATCCAGATTATATATAAGAATTTGAGAGATAGGGATATAAATAATAAGTTAGAAATATGTGAGCTAAACTGAATTTTATGGTTATAAGCTGACGCAAAACCAGGTTTGAATGCTCATGCTAGCATCAAACCTGTTCTAAGAAAAAAACAGATGAGCTTACATTGACATAATATTTTACAAGTTTTTCAGTGTTTTTAATACATTTTATATATATTTCTATATTTTAATGATTTGTTTATGTAGTTATGATGATTTTTGATCTCATGATATGATTAAATGTATTTATTCTTCATAATTATTTTAAGGTTTTAACATGCTGAATTGTAATACGGTTGCTTTAAATCAGAGTTGGGCTATGTCACATGACTGTATGAAGTTTATAAGATGGAGAGCTACTAGGATTCTTTGAAGCACTGAGGAAGGGTTGTTGCTACCCTGAAAATTTTGCTGCATTTTACTTTGTTGGAATAAAGTTTACTTTTGGGCATTTCCATAGTCTAAGGTTTGTGTTTTTCTGTTATTTAAGTAGTTCTTATCCATGGACTTGGTTTACTGCAGTGTTGGTCCTTTTTATATAGTTTGTTACATGTGATTTTTCATGCTGTCTAGTACACAGAAAACCATACTACATCATGGCCAACATACTAATAACAACAATAATTTAAATAAATAGGACACATGTTACATCAATCTTTTCCTAAAGCAAAAACAAATGACATTTGTGATAGAATTTTGCAATTTAGTTCATTAGGCTACAGATTTTACAGTCTCTTTGATATTATGCTTATATTTTCCATAATTTATTGCATTTCCAAGTTGTATCCATATTCCTACTGGAACTGGGAAGAGTCATGTGCTATTTGTTTTTTAAATTTTATGCTAATTAGATACCCATATTTTTAGCTCAATGGACCTACGTTTCAAGGACCTTTGTACCTACTTTCAATGTCTACATGTTGAGAAGTATGCATACCATGTACAACACTTCATTATTGTTTCAGACCAGGGCAGTGAACACACTTGTTTCAGTGTCAGTGAATGTGACCAGAATGATGATGTCACTTGCAACCATTAGCCAATGCAGTTAGGTCTAAGGATGTTACTGCTTAATGCATTACCTGTTTAGGCAGAATTCTCAAATGGCTAGTATATTGCTCAGACAATACACACACAAATATATACATATATATCTGCTTGTTCTGTTCATTTACTTGTTGCACTTGAAAAACGCCAGCATAGACTAGGTTCAGGGTCTGCTGAATCTAGTACTGTTTGTGACCTTTGGAGCTTGCAGTACAGTTAATCTTTTGTCTGGAGAGGCCTAGCTGTGCCTTGTGGGAGGAGGTTACAGTTTGGTCTGATCTAGTTAGAGTTACTGCTACAGGGCTCTGTTTAGGGTGTTTTTGATTGGATAATTCAAACTTTGACAGGTTCCTGTTTCTGTGCCTTAAACAGCCAGTGTTTGAGGCGGTTTGTGCTTGTTTGCTCAAAGCTGCAGTGAGTTAGGCCTTTTCCCCTTGCTCTGCAGTTTTCCGAAAACCTGCTGTGAGACTACAAAAGATAGGTGCTTATTTTCAACTGTTTTCTGCACTTCTGGTTAACTAAAACAATATTTGTTGCATATCTATTTAAACTGTGCAGTAGTATTTTAGGCTTGGTGAACTGAATCCTTACCTCTGTTCTGATCTCTGTCTCCTTTTTGTTTTTACACACAAATCACTAAGAACGCTAAAATTTAATGAGAAGCTTTCGGGCTGTCCACCCTTCATCAGCACATAAAATCAATGAAATTTCCAGGTTTTAAATAGAGGTTCAATTAAAATCACATGATCTAGCCAGCCTACCAATACTATCCTTTTATAACAAACAAATATTGATATCAATTTACATCACATACATTCCAAAAAATTATATATATATATATATATATATATGTATATATATATATATATATATATATATATATATATATATATATATACATAAAATATCATCCTACATAAAACAAATAAAATGAATGAAACAGATATGAATCAAATCAAATGTTATCTCTCTGTTTTTTTACCAATACTGGCTTTAGACTAACAGTACTATTTAAGCCTGGCGGTGAGTCTGTCTGCAACCTAACGATCCATTCATATTCTCTCAATTCAAGC
The DNA here is from genome assembly GCF_019279795.1 of Protopterus annectens. Taxonomy (NCBI): domain Eukaryota; kingdom Metazoa; phylum Chordata; order Ceratodontiformes; family Protopteridae; genus Protopterus; species Protopterus annectens. The sequence goes on from NC_056746.1 coordinate 411,227,906, forward strand.
TCATTGTTTACATCACCCCCTCTTAGATTTGTTGTTATTACACTTATACCCCTAAACTTAAATGTATGTGTACTAAATTCCTGAAAATGTTTAAAAAGACCATTACTTGGTACTTTCCTTTTTATTTCTGACTTATGCTCAATTATACGGTCTTTTAATTTCCTCGTCGTTTTTCCTATATAAAATGCCGTGCACATTGTGCATGTTGCTAAATATACTAGTTTTACTGTATTACAATTTACAAAACAATTAAAGTTAAACTTCTCTTTAGTGACTGGATGTTGGTAATACTCATTCTTATCAAGAATATCCATGCAACAAGTGCAGTTAAAACATTTATATGTCCCCTTTTGTTTTTCCTACTCATCCACCCAACTGTTGTTGTGGTCTTAAAGCTTGGTGGTTTTTGAGTTGCCTGCCTCTAATATAAATTTGATATTGAGCACTCCTCACAGTCCAATTGCATCAGCTCATTTTACTGAGTATAGTGAGATCATTTGTGAAGGCCCACCCCCTTAGCTTCTTAACCTTGAATTATCTTCTGTTTCCTCCCTTTCTACTTAAAAATACACTTTATTCAGCTGCTCCTACTGTATTTGTTCCTCTTCCTACTTTATTTTGCTGCTTGTATTAAAAGTCTTCAACTACATTTATTCTGTCGCATTTATTAATGCTTGTCAGTAGCCCGATTAAATTGAGGACAGTATTCTACTGAACTGCTGCTTTATTTAAACTGTTTTTTTTTTTTTACTGTTGTGATTCTGATCTTATGCACTTTGGATTTCTGGTGCTCCTGCCTTTTGTAGCATAGGCTAGACTCAGACTTCCTGAATCTAGACTGTTTTGTATCATTTGACCACTAAAACCAGCTCTTCACTGAGATACTGAAAGATCTGAGGCATCCATTGCTCCCACTTAACTTTAAGTGCCTGTTTTTGCTCTTGTATAGCACTTTTAATTGCATTTGCATTCTACTGTCTGTTTGAATTGTTTGAACTGTTTTTTGCCACATTTTACTGCAAACTGTACTAGTTCAGCTATAGCATAGCCCAGTTCCAGATTTTCTGTTTTTGGGTCTGTTTTATAACTTCTCATCATCAAATTCAAACCATCTTTGTTGGAGAGGACCCTTCTGCACACTTGTGTGTAGAGACTGCTGTCTTTCTCCCAACTAATCAAGGGTGACTGGATGAGAGCTCAGAGAGAGCATCCTTATTGTCTGGTTTGAGTTAAAATGGTTATTTTTTTTATTTAAGCCCTACATTTGCACTTGTTTGTGTGTAGCACACCTGGCTCACTGCAGCATAGCAGTGGTTACCGTTGGTGATTATAGATGCAAATGTTTTGCTTGTTAAATTTTCCCTTAACACTTTACTTGTGGTCCTCCAGAGGTTTTCTGCAGCCCTGCCCTACTATCAGGTGGAACACTAAGCCTAGCCTCAGAGGTATGAACATACCTCTCACACACTAGCCATTCCAAAGTGCGACTTTCTTTCCTGACCATATAAATTTGCCTAACACTATTGATGGACAATTTCCCACAGTTTCTCCAGCCAGCTTGGTCGACATGGGCATCCTGAGACAGTGTAGCAACTGCTCATGTTCACTGACAACCCTCTAATCCTAGTCCACACAAACTCAACATGTGAGAGATGCAGCTATATTAACCTTGAATCCATGCTTTCTTGCACACCAGTCAGTACATATGACAATGAGTGGGTTGTCAGCATGCACACTTCAACTCCTACTCTACCCAAATCCACATCACACATGCCTACATATGTGGAGGTTCTCACCAGAAAAATATCTAAACACCAGAGACCTCATAAACACAAACATAAGCAAGCTACACATAATACTTCTTCAGCAGAACACAATACACATAATAGCTCTTGCACCAGTGTCTCACTTGTCAAGCCCTTAAGACAAAACACAAAACCAAACATATTAGTCATAGGTGATTCCATTGAGAGACACACAGCTGTCCTTCTCACCAGGCTGGATAAGGAGAAGGTCACTGTTAGCTGTCTGTCGGATGTCAGGATCTGTCATATCATACAAGCACTCTAATCCCTCAAAAACAGGTACTTTTATGACTTTGTCATAGTCCATGTTGGTGTGAATTACTTGAGACATACATCGATGAAAACAGACATGACTGAGCTCTCGGACTATGTGTCTCAGGCAGGTATGTCCCTAGCCTTAAAGCAGCGTTTTACCTTCACCTAGGATGATGACTCATTACAAACAGACAATTATTGACTACAATAATTGGCTTAGTTTCTGGTGTCATTCTATGGGGATACAGTACCTGTCAGCCTGGGATTACATGATTGACAAATCTCGATGCTTTGCCAGAGATGGTCTTCATCTATCACCCTTGGGATTTCAGCTACTGTTTAAAGCTCTTGCCATCCCCATAGTGCCTTTTTTAGGCAGTATCTCAAGGACAAAATTTTTGACGTAAAAACGCTATCTAAAAACAAGCTCAAAGTTATGCTACTAAATGCTAGGAGTCTTAACATGAAACTGCACTCACTGGAAGCAGTCCTCACCTTGGAAGACTTAGACATTTGTGCAGTCATGGAGACCTGGTTCAAGGCTGTGGGGAGCACCCCAACCATACTGGGCTACATCTCCTTCCACATGTTCAGACCACAAACTGAAGGTGACAAGACTAAAGGAGATGGCATATAGGTTTACTACTGAAATTTCAACTCACCTTTGGTCGACAGTGGAAAATGTTGACCCAAAATGATGAATATGAAATTTCGAATAGGAAAGCAACGTGAAACTGAATACATCCACAACCGTGGTTCGATGTATTTGACATAGCAGAACGTGACGTCACTCACCTCCTGCTATGCACATTAACATACCATTGAACTCTACAGTCAACAGTACGTTATTTCTACTATTTTGCATGGGGGCTATGCCCCCCTGCACCCCCCACACCTCCTGCACATTAAATTTACCAACTTCAAGACTGCACTACAGTGAGGAAATGGGCTAATTCCCTGTTCCTCACTGAAGCAAGACCTCCCTTCACATTGTCAGTACGTCGCTTGTCAAAAGGTCGAGTGTAGCATGCAACTCGATCATACATGCTCAACCTATGTTGGTTCAATTAAGTGCTCCTTGGAAACTGTGATTACGATCATTAGCAGTTTGACTGACTGCCATTCGGGTAAATCATGGTAAACTGGTGTATCAATATTCATTAAGGATAAATACACCTCCAGATTGGTTAAACAGTATGATTCCCTGGAGATACTTCAGTTGCAATTAACTGCTAGTAGGACACCTACTCAAGTCACTGCCAGCTACAGGACCCCCTCTGTGAATCAGGATATCCACTCTGCCTATTTGGATCTACTTGAGTCTATCAAGATACATCTGAACACCCTGGTTTTGGGAGACTTTAACTACCCATCCATTTACTGGGTAAATTACTTATGCTCTAACTCACTTTCCCTAAGGTTTCTAGACTTCATTAACTCCACTTCACTGGACCAGCTGGTTGACACCCCCACAAGGGGTGCCAACAGCCAGGATCTGGTGTTTACCAATATGGGGGACCACTGTAGCACCCCCACTGTGAGGTCTTCTCTAGTGAGATCTGACTACAAATAAGTATCATTCAAAGTAACTATCACACCTGGCCCCTCCCCCCCAGCATCAGCTAAACTAAAAAACTAAAACAGATTCTAATCTCTTATGGGATGGTATAAATAGCTTTACTGCACCTCCCCCCTCAGATGGAACTGGCAACTATGCTGAGTTCTATACCAATGCTTTATACAAACACCTGTATAATTGCATTGACTCGGGCATACCTGATAGGACCAAAACAAGCTCCTAAAGGAAGAGCAAACCTGCCTGGTGAACAACTGCCATTAAGAGGCTTTACAATAAGAAATTGCTGTCTAAGAGTAAGAGGGAGCAAGCCTTAAACTGGAAACACTCCCTCCATGGCTTAAACAGGCAAATAAGACTTCTTGTGAAGTCCTCCAAAGCAAACTATGAATCCAAATTAGCTTCTTCAATTAAGGACAACCATAAGGTGTTCTTTAGTTACATCCATAATTTAAAAGGAAAAACTCAGATCTGTGCTGAACTGGTAGTTAGTACTACCACATACACTGAGCCTGTGGACATAGCTAACCTGCTAGCCATCAGGTTCTGTGAAAACTTCACTCCACTGTCCCCACCACAAGTACTCCATGACATCCCTACCACCAGTCCTCAACACTGTATCTCTAAAGAGAAGGTCATAAACACCCTCTCTAAGGCCAAAAAAACAACATCTATGGAACCTGATTACATCTCAGGTTGTGTCCTATATGGGCTCAAACAAGAATTAGCAACACCACTGGATACTCTTTTCAATCATAGTCTAAGCTCCAGCTGAATAGAAAATGGACACTATTATCCCCTGGCACAAACGTAGTGCTTCCACTGACCCTGGGAACTATAGACCTATTAACCTGACTAGCCTTATCTACAAGGCCATGGAGCAAATCATCATGGACATTATCAACAAAGATGTAGGTAATCTGAAAACACTTGACCCTACTTGGTTTAGATTTGTCAAAGGGAGATTGTGCCTGTTAAACCTGGTGAATTTCTTTGAGGCAGTCATCAAGGCCCTGGATGAGGGGAAATCTGTGCATACAGCCTACCTAGACTTAGCCAAGGCTTTTGAAATTATCCCCCACTCAGACATCATTGACAAACTCACCCAGCTATGTATCAAACCTTATATTGTTAGATGGGTCACTAACTGGCTCACTGATAGAACCCATTGAGTCAAAATAGGGGAATCCACCTCCAACAGCAGACCTGTAACCAGTGGTGTTCCAAAGGGATCAGTCTTGGGACCTCTACTGTTTGGAATCTATTTCTTCCAAGTACAAGCTAAAACTAAAGGGCAGTGGCTGACAAAGTTTGAAGATGTCTGCAAACTGGGAGTGGTCATAGAATCTCCAAACGATGTCAACATCCTACAAGAGGGTCTTACACAAACAAATGATTGGTGCCAAAGTCATGATCTTAAACTCAATGCAAAAAATGTATTATCATCCATTTCAGTAAGTACAATGTTCCTGCTAACTACCACATCAATAACAACACCCTATGTACACAGTCAGTGGGAGAGACCTGGGCACACAGGATGACAGCAACTTTCTCTTTGATCACCATGTCTCCACAGTGGTAAAAAGGGCATTCCATATTGCAGTAAGGGAACTGCATCCAGAAAAAAAAAAGTTATTACCTCTCTGTAGTCTTCCCTCATCAGGCCAATAATTACTGCAAGTACAGTTACCCTTTTGGTATGTACCTTTCCAAGCACATGAAGCAACTGGAGAGCCCACAAAGGTTCCTAACAAGGAAAATTCAAGGTCTTCAGCATCTGTCCTATGTGAATCATCTGATATCACCATCAGTTTCTTCTGTTTCATTTTCATACAGACTACTCAGAGGTGATCTATGCCTTGCATTTAAGGCAATCTTTGACTCTGCTTTATTGGAAATGCTGCATATTTGCATGTCAAATGGTACACGGATTACTCACTCTAAAGACCTTAACCTGGTATGTGACATTAATAGAACCTGCTGGAGGGAGAGATTTGTCTCCCACAGGTTACCACACCTTTGGAATGGACTCCCACTTTATGACAAACAGAGCATCTCATTGGCCCTCTTCAAACGCAGTCTGGACAATTGGATGGGTAACTGCAAATTCACTTCAGGGGTTCCACCTGTGTCCCTCTTGGGGAGGGACAATTGGTGCTGATCATGGAAACAAGGGTAGAACTTGGCTAGGCCATTAGCCTAGTAACTTCATATGATCCTATATATATATATATATATATATATATATATATACATATATATACATATATATATATATATATATATATATATATATATAAATATATATCTATATCTATAAATATATATATATATATATATATATATATATATATAACACACACACATATGTGTGTATATATATATATATATATATATATATATATATATATATATATATATATTTATATTTATACGTACATACATACGTATATACATGTATATATAGAACCATCACTTTACCTTACCTGCTGTATGGCTACTTTATATAAATGATCTCGTACTTAAACATCTGCTCGCTGCAGTTCTGTACTGCACACAAGTTGCAGTGCATTAAGTCCTTTGCATCACTCCACTTCCTTCCTGTCCCATAAAGTGCTTATTATCAGAAGTCAGCTGTAAACTTGATATTCACAGTATGGTTATTTTGTTATGACTTGCAGAATATGAAATGAGACGAAAATTAAATACTTACCAGAACAACAGAGCTGCATGACAAAGTCCATCTGTTGTAACTCACAGAACTGAGGACATTGATGGGCTGACTGGTTCTAATGCTAAAGTCTGACAGGATTTTAGTACCTGCTATCTTCCATGATGCATAGCACTGCTCTCCCTCTCCATTTCTTGGATAGCTTCCCCAAGGGAAAAGAAATGCCACCTACATATTACACTCACAAGACCATCTTGGCCAAAGTGAAGGAAGGTGAACAGAGACTTTACTGAGGATAGCTCCACTCTTATGGCTCTACCATTATGGCATGCAGCTACCTTCTGTATCTAATAGGAGTAGTTTCATCCTCCTTAACTCACAGAACAGAGTCCCAAACTGTTCTTACTGCATGGACCCTTAGGTGATCATACCTTGATAACAATGGCTCCAAAAGGCAGAGTATGACATAGTGATCAGATCAAACTCACTGTGCTGCAACATTATTTAGGAATGACCAAGCTACTACTGCCCAAATGTCAGTGATATGAACATTTTTAAAGAAAGATATAGAAGTAGCCATAGGTCCAGTAGTTGGAGCCTTAGAAAATATACAGAAAAGGCTGTTGAATTCTAATATGGGCCTGAACTCTATTTTTGGCACAAAAAAATAACATGAAACAATACCTATACCCTTTCTGATGCGTGTATTGGGGGGGAGGCTCCAGATAGCTATTTGTTTTCTAAAATATTTAAGATCTTTGTTAACTGCCATTCTTTTTCGATGAAGTGGGATGTTTGGAATTAGGAAAGATGGGGACACTAGTGTTTATAGAAAGGACATTTTTTAACCTCTGGATATTATTGCTCTCACTCACCTTTCCATGGTGATAGCCTCCCAAGCTGAGAGGTGGAATGACTAGTGACCCATTAAATGCTGTTGCTGCCCTATTGAATGAGGACTGTGACTGACCAAGGATTGCCAAAATCCCTGGCCACGGACACAACCTCTCTAAAAATCCCCCCTGACTGATCAAGCCTTTTCCAGTGGTGTTCTTTTCCTTCTGTTGCCTCCAATGAAACCACATCAGCTGTTGATTGAAGGTTACCCAGGAAGTAGAAAACATAACGCTTACTGCTACTGGAGTGTTGCCCACCTACTCTGTCTTTTCCATGTGCGACTTAAACTCAGGGCCACATATATTGGGACAATGAAAGGGAACATTCATAAATGTCTCCTTGGTCTTTCATGAACTTGGTTAGCTTCAGCTAGGCACACTTACAAATGGTGATGTTGGATATTGTAATTCTAGAAAAATTATTTATTTACTTACTTATTTATTGGCATTTGTTTACCAGGAAAGTCCATTGGGCCAAGAGAACCCATTTTCAGTGGAGGCCTGAGGAGAAAAGCTCTGCAAGACAGTTAGTAGAAAGGTACAAAACTTCAAAACTGGATAGTACATACACACAGTGTAAGCAAAATGAAACACTATTAAAACAACAACAAACCAGAAAGGCTATACCCATACAATATGTACAGATAATACAGTCTAAGGGTATATACTAGTATAATGGTAAAAATTTCAAAATGGATAGTACATATAAGCAGTGTTAGAAAATGGAGCAATATTAAACAAAAGCAGAATAGAAGGGCTATACTCCTGGAATACTTACAGATAATACAGTTTAAGGGTGCATACTAAACATGCAGGCATTTTGGTGACCAATTTTAGTGATAGAAACAGTCCTACAGAAGTATTTACAAGGTAATCTAAGAGCAGCAATCAGAATAAATGATAGAAGGAAGAGTGGAAATGAGTTATTAACAAATAGTTAGGAATCAACAGATAGTGAGCTAGGATTAGAAGAATCATATGTGTTTATTAAATAGTGATGAAGGAAGATATGACAAGGAGAAGATGTAAGGTCAATAAAACTTAAAATCTTTCTCTGTATTAAGTGCCGCCCCCAGAATTAGGCCTGTCATTGTCAAAACTCCAGCATAATATTTCACTATATTAAATATCATCCTTTTAGTGTTTGTCAGGGGGAGACAATTGGGACTTCTTTGTATGTTTTTTTGTCCTCCCGCTACCTTCTGGCCATCATTCCTCTATGATCAGTCAGTCCATTCTTTCCATAAAGGGTGGAATCCCATCATAAGGATCCTTGCTGATGCATGAGTCTTAATCATAACCCTTGTTGGCTGACATGGACACCCATGTCACCATGAGGACCTACTATGCTCTCCCCATGCATATGACCGCTCTCACCCATAAGCTAATTAAGGAGTACTATCACTGGCTTGGTAAGTCAAGTTCACATCTCCAGTTATAGCTGTTTTCTTCTGCAAGCTTATACTTGCAGGCCATGAAACAATTACCAGGCCACAGGTTCCTCCCAAACAGTAAGTGAGCCGGGATCTGCCACTCAGTTCTATACTACTGTGCCAAGCTTGTCTGGCACTTGAGCCACTAATCAAAAGATTGTCTGTTTTATAATCAGGGCATTATCCCTACATGCTGCAGACTGGGACCTAAACTTTTACTTGGTCCAACCAGCAAGATCACTCCAATAAGCGATCAGGAGATCTGCCTCCTTGACCAGAGAATGTATCACAGAGAACTTGGGAGCCCATGCTTATAACAGAGTATCAGGTTTAGAAGCCTCTCACTAGAAACTTTAGTCCCAGAACAGATGCAGCACTTTTTACTTTCTTGGGAATCAAGCTGCATCAGGAGATGCCCTAGCTGTGTGAGTGGCTACTTTTTCTATATCCACAACAGTTGAGAGCACCCATGAAATATGCTGCAAAGACTATAGGACTTCTGCAGTATGTGCTGCAGAGGGACATGGAGTCTTAGATTCAAGCCCTTTTTGCTGTATTCTTTCCCAGACTCCCCCGAATTTGGGATCATTGGGATGATATGGAATCATAATCGAACCCGTCTCCCACACCAAACTTCTTGGGGTGACCATAGATAACAAACTTAAATTTGATACACATGTCAGTCTGACCATTAAGTCTGTAAACAAAAAACTCGGGTCTTTGTATAGAATAAAAACTTTCTTAACTCCGCACACCAAACTAACTATTGCTAGGACCCACCTTCTGTCCACACTCCTCTATGCTTCTCCTGTATTCTCCTTCCTCAACAAGAAGGAACTCAACAAACTGTCTACTACCTATAACCACATAGCCAGATTTATAACAGGGATGCCCTATTGGACCCATCACTGCCAAAATCTAAGGACCCTGGAATGGTTAGAACTCTCCAACACTCTCAAACTCAACCAACTCACTGAGGCATTTAAAATAATTAATCATCCAGAAAAAACTCCCTCACTGAACAAAATACTTACCCCTTACTCCAACCTCACATCCCTTAGGTCATCCAAAAGCCTACTAGTTCAAACCATCAAGTCTAACAACTTGGGAGGCGAAGCACTCTATGCAAATTCCATTGGCAAATCCTGGAATGCCCTGCCAAATAACCTAAGACACATGACCTCTCTTCACCAATTCAAAAAACACCTCAAAGACCTATTAAAGTCCCAATGGCTATGCCCTTGCTCTAATCCTGACTAATACTAAAACGCTCCTGGCCCACTAAAGTCCCTACCTAACCCACAAACCTAAGGTCTCGACTAATTCTAATGCTAGTTCATTCTAAGTATTGTACTTCTTTTAAACAATTGTATAACATCTATGTCTGATTTCTCTTTTAATGTAATAACTATAACTTTATCCTTGAATGTTATGTTTAACTACCTCTGATATTGTGGAGCTTTTCTCCCCGGGCCTCTACTGAAAATGGACATGTATCCAGCTAGACTAGCCCGGTCAACAAATGTAAAATAAAAATAAAAAAATAAATAAATAAATAAATAAATGATATAAGGGATCTTATGTCCTAGTTGCTGTCATCCATACTGGTGGTTGGAGAGCCCATAGGAAGTTAGTGTGCATCCTCTTGCACTGGGTTTTCTTGTGTACTGGAGAAGAACTCAGAGATGAAGAAGACTGCTTAGTTGAGCTAAAATGGATGAGGAGAAGATGTGCAGAGTGTGGGATCTGCCATCCTCTGGGGAAAGCTAGGGACTAGATCCTCCTATCCTCTGTGGGAAACAAGGGCTGAGTCCTACAATTCCCTGGAGGAAGCTTCCATCCTCTGGGGGAAAGCTAGGGCTGAGTAATGTCATCCTCCTGGAGAAAGCAAGGACTGAGACCTGCCATTCTCCAGGAAAAGACAGGGCCTGGGTTCTACTATCCTCTGAAAGAAAGCAGTGCTGGGATTTTACCATCCTCTGGGAGAATGTAGGGCCAGGGTCCTACCATCCTCTGAGGGAAACCCGGACCTGAGTCCTACCATTCACTGGGGGAAGTCAGGGCATGGGTCCTACCATCCTCACAGGGAAGCCAGGGACCTCGTCATTTTCTTACCTTATACTGTCATTTCCTATCTACTACTTTTGCATATCTTAATGACCAGTCTTATCCTCATGTCTTGGAGTCTCACATCAGTTACATTCATGTGCTGGGAAGCTCCATTACACTTTTCTGGTAAATAGTTTCTGTGCAATCAATAACTCATTGGTCAGAGAAAATACATTCTAAAAGTGCGTGCAGTTTTTTTTAATGTTCTTCCCACAAAACTATTAAACTATTATTTTATTGTCCTTATTATTGCCTTCATGTAAACTTACCAATTGGCTATCAGCCCAGGGTAGAATGAAAAAGTTCTTCTTCACTCAGACAGTGGTGGGCTCTTTCTGAATTCAAGTATTCAAAATACATGGCTTCACACACACATGCACACAAGCACGTGCACACACACACACACACACACACACACACACACACACGCGTGCGCGCATGTTCACACACTCTCTCACATGAGAACTGGAAGACTGCCAAATTGCCTTCCACATGACTTTAGTATGTGGAGGAAATCAGAGCACCAGATGAACACCCATATGGCCTCAGGGAGCTCTTGCAGACTCCACATGGAACACACAGCAGCTGAGAAGTGAAATGGAGAACTAAATGCAGCGAAGCAGCAATACTGACTACTGTGACACTAATGTGGTGGTTTAACTTTTCATTGTTTTATCTGGTGACAATGTTTTAATTGATTGCATTCAAATTTTGTAACTTTTGTCATTTTTTTTATGACTTTTTAAAAAAGCAATGGGGCATTATGGGAAGGGCCTGCTATGGTAATGAGTTGTATGGCATAAACCGTATAGATGTGCCCCTTATAAGCACTGAATGAGCAGCAGCATTTCTACCAGGCACACCTCCAAGTGCTGTACTGCACATGTAATGGTGGATATTACATTTGTATTTATTTTGTTTTATTTATTTATTTGACATTTGTTTACGGTGGTGGTCTGACTGGGAATACGGAACCCATTTTCAGCAGAGGCCTGGGGAGAAAAGCTCCACATACAATACAATACAAATACAGTATAATCCAATCCAATACAAGTGACATTAAAAATACTATACAAAAATAAGCTGAAAGAACATAAACTATGTTGCAAGGTATTACAATATTTATTACACATCTAGGCAATTCTATAGAGTTAAAACATTACAGACAACAATAGTCACTCTCACCATATACATAACCTATGAGAAGATACTGTCCAAAACTAGTAAGTAGGTAGTGCAACGTATGGCATTGAATGCTTTAGTACATGAAAAAATATAATGTTAGTTTCTGTTAGGAAAATAATAGCCAGAAAGATAGAGAGAGTTAAGAAAAATAGAGGCATTATAGTCTGAGCAGTAGCTTAAGGATGTGGTATAGAAACACAGAAGGAGTTAGGAGAGCCTTAGGATCTTGCAGACTATGAGGGAGTGAAATGTGACAGAAGAGGATGATGAGGCTAGTGTGGAAGAAGAGGAAGAGCTGAGCATTAGGCAGGCTTTATGTAGGAGCAGAGCCATGTATTTTTGAGATGATTTTTTAAGGAGGCTTTGAAATGGTTAGGGCAGGCATAGAACTGGTAGCTAGAGGTAGTGAATTCCATAGTATAGAGACAGAGTATGAATACAGAGAGTGACCTGGTTTTCTTGCAGGTTTTGAGATAGCTAAGAGATTTTTGTCTTCTGATCGTATGGATTGATTTGGTGTGCAAGGTGTGACTAGATTGGCAGGTGCAGGGCAGGCAGTAGGCTTGAAAATAAGGTTGTGCAAGGTGGATAGCTGAATAAAGCCAAGTTGGTTAGGGAGTTCAAGCCAGTTTAATTCTAGTAGCAGTTTACAGTGGTGTGTGTGATATTTAAGTTTGTGGCTAACTTTGCAACTTTGTTGTAGCACTGTTCCACCTTGCTTGGGGTAGAAGTTTGTAAGTTAGTTAGGAAAGGTGCACTGTAAAGAAGGGAGGGAAATAAAAATGTTTTTGCAAGGGTAGTTTTGGTTGCTGCAGTAAAGAAATGTTTGTTTCTATATGAGTCCCAGTTTTTGATGTTCTTTTTACATTTTGCTGTATATGGTGGTCAAATTAAAGTTTATTGTCAACAATAACTCTAACTCCTAGAAGTTTGGTTTCCTGCACTATTTGTATGACAGAGTTGTCAGATGCAAGGATGTTGAAATGATCAGGGACAGGGGAGGTGTTTCTGAGGTGAGAGTATTAGTTTAGTCTTCTTTGGTTTAAGAAAGAGTTGAGAATTTCTTAGCCAGGATTCGAATGCAGTAAAGGACTGTTAAGTTTTTGGAAGTAGTTCTGGTAGTGATTGAGCAGTACAGATTATGGTGGAATCATCAGCGTATTGAATGAGGGTTCCATAGTGAGAGGCAGTGTGAAGGTTGTTTGTGAAGAGTAGGGGGTCCGAGGATGGAGCCTTGGGGGACTCCAGTAGGGTTATACAGAAAAGGAGAGAGTTCATTGCACCATTTCACTCCTTGTTTACAATCTCTGAGGTAGCTCTGAAACCATTTTTCTGTGTTAATGAGAAGCCCAAGTTAGACAGTGTGTTCCATAGTAAGGGGTGAGACACTGTGTCAAAGGCCTTGGACAGCTCAAGGAATACTGAGGTGGTATAACATCCTGTACATCTGGCCTTGTTCACAGTGTCTGTAAAGGATAATAGAGCTGTAGCTGTGCTGTGGCTGGGTCTGAAGCCATGTTGGTTAAATAACTGCTTTGCAATAAGTATTACATTACCTGCTGATGGATATCTCTCTCGAGAATTTTGGATATGGGTGACAAGATGGATATAGGATGGAAATTGGATGTTTCAAAAGAGTTGCCTTCTTTATGAATGGTGATGATGTGAGATTGTTTCCATATGATAGGTACTTATGATTCGGATAAAGACCTATTTATAAGGATACTAATTGGGTAGGCAATTGAGGTGGCAGTCAGTATGAGGTAGTGTTGTGGAAGATTATCAGCTGAGGTAGAGCAGGGTTTCAGTTTTTGTAGCAGTTTCTTAATGGTGTCAGCGGGTATGGGCTAAAATGAAAATGGGTTTCGTATGACATTTTGTTGAGCAGGGTGGTTATTAATAGTTGATGGTCTAGGGTTGGTATCCGAATAGGTTGAAGGGTGGGGGGTCCAGCATTAGTGGTGTTAGTTAGTAGGTCTGATATTGATTTTATGAAGTACTTGCTTAAGTTTTTGGCTATTTGTGATGGAGGGGTATCAGATGATAGGGTGTGGTCTCTATTTGTTCCAGGTTTAAGTAAAAACGATATGGAGTGCCAACATTTATTAGGGTTGATTTCATGTTGGAGGTGAAGCTGGGAATAATATGACTTCTTATCTGTGTTGATTAGTCATGTCACGTCATGCTGCTAAACATTAGAAGTCTAATTCTCAAAATGCACTTACTCAAAGCACTCCTTAAAATGAAGAACATTGACATTTGTACTGTAATAGAGATCTGTTTCAAGGCAGCAGAAAGCACCCCTACACTACCAGGCTATAACTCTTTCCAAACCTTTTGGCCCCAAAACTTGGACCAAAGCTCCAAAGGCGGTGGTGTTTCCATATACATAAAGGATGTGCACACCTCCAGACTGGTAGCCCAACATAATGCATCAGAAATACTTCAGGTGCAGCTAACATTGGGTAAGGCAGTGATTAAGGTCGTAGCCTGCTATAGGTCCCCAACCATGTCCCAAGACTCACACTCCATGTTCCTAAGAACCCTGGAGAATATTAGGGTCCAACCTAACACTCTCATACTAGGCGACTTCAACTGCCCCTCCATTAACTGGGAAAACTACTCATGTACCAATACATTTGCCCGTTTCCTGGACTTCATTAATTCCAATGCCCTGGAACAGCTCATTCTTACCCCCACTAGAGGTAGCAACATCCTTGACCTGGTCATTACTAACATGGACGACTGTTGCTCTACACCAATTGTTAGCTCCCCCCTGGTTAGATCCGACCACAAACTAATCACCTTGGAAATCCGCATCCCTCCCAGCCCCCCCTGCAAAGGTAACCACGATGAAAAACTTCTCCAAAGCTAACTTTGGGCTCCTAAAAACAGAGGTGGCTAACTTCATGGCACCCATGCAAATGGAGAATAGTTGCATGACCACCGAATCATATACCAATGCACTGTACGAACATGTACACAAATGTATGGATCTCTCCATACCCAATAGAACCAAGACACTCTCCTCCAAAAAAAATAAAAGCCAATCTGGTGGTCCCCTGCCATAAACAAACTCTACAACAGAAGAAGAAAACTGATGTGGAATAAGGTGAAGTCTCAAGTCTGGAAAAACTCCCTTATCAGCCTCAACAAAATGTTGAGATCCCTCATCAAATCCTCTAAAGCTAGCTATGAAAACAGAACTGCTGCAGATAGTAAAGACAACCACAAGGCCTTCTATATTTATGTAAAGCATCTCCACAGCACTACCCAGATTTTATCTGAGCTACTGCACAATGGTACCTCCTATACTGAGCCAACAGATATTGCCAATATACTGGCCAACAGATTCAGTGCCAACTTTACCCCTCTCTCATCCCCAAAGGACCAATCACAATACCAGCAGATTGCCAGGCACCCAGTATTACTGCTGTACAGGTTAAAACAGCACTGTCCAAGGCCAAGAATACAGCTTCTATGGGACCTGACAATATCCCTGGCTGTGTTCTACATGAACTATAGAGTGAACTGGCACCTCACCTGTGTTCCCAGTTCAGTCACAGCCTCACCTTAGGCTTTGTTCCTACCAAATGGCGCACTGCTACAGTCATCCTTCTCCACAAAGGAGGAGTGACTACAGACCTTGGGAACTATCGCCCGATTAGCCTGACGAGTCTGATATGCAAAGCTATGGAACACATCATCATGGACTTAATAAACAAAGATATGGGGAATCTCCAAACTCTGGATCCCACACAGTTTGGTTTTGTGGAAGGTAGCTCATGCCTGCTCAATATGGTCGACTTCTCTGAGTCAGTCACCAGAGCTGTGGATGAAGGCAAGGTGGTTCATACAGCCTACCTTGATCTTCCCAAGGCCTTTGATACCATCTCTCACTCAGGAATCATATAAAAACTCACTAAGCTATGCATCAACCCCTATATCACTAGGTGGGCTTCAAACTGGCTCACAAATAGAACCCACACTGTAAAAGTAACTGACTCCAAGTCAGACTGACGACTAGTCACGAGTAGTGTCGCACAGGGTTTGGTCCTGGGTCCTCTCCTGTTTGGTATCTACTTCTCTGAAGTCCAGGCCAACATGAAGGGACTCTGGCTAACAAAGTTCACAGACATTTGCAAGTTGGGAGCTATTATTAACTCCCCAAGTGACGCTGACATCCTACAGAATGACCTCACTGAGACCAACAACTGTTGTCAGAACCATGGCCTTAAGCTCAATGCCAAAAAATGTGTTGTCATCCCCTTTGGGAAAAAGCCGGTTTCCATGAATTACCACATTGATGGTAGTCCACGGAACACAGAAGGCATTATAAGAGATTTCGCAACACAGGTTGACAGCAACCTCTCTTTTGATTACCACATTGCCACTGTGGTCAGAAAGCCCTTCTATGTGGCCATCTCATTGCTAAGGGTTTTGCATCCAGGAAGAAAAAGGTCATTGTCTCCCTCTACTCTTCCCTCATTAGGCCAATCATTGAGTACAATGCCCCATTTGGCATGTACTTCACTAGACACCTGCAACAAAAAGAAGTTATGTACTCACCATAACGTTCCATCTGAGTAGGTACTTCATTTGTCTGCAACCTGTGGGTATCGGATCCGACCTCAGATCCGAGCCGGCAGCTTTACTAGCTAAAAGATCCGAGCTCCTAGCCCCTCCCCTTTACCCATAATCCCCTGCTGCATGCTGCCTTTCCTCAGATTGAGTTTGCTTAATCCAATAACTAATACCCTCGACAGAGGACCAAATAAAGCCTAACCTCATGAAACAATCTCAATCGTGATCAGGAATCACGATAATGGTTAGGGGGCATGGAGGGGGGGGGGTCGGTTGCAGACAAATGGAGTACCTACTCAGATGGAACGTTATGGTGAGTACATAACTTCTTTATCTGAAGTAGTTACTTCATTTGCTCTGCAACCTGTGGGACACAGTCCCCAGCTACCTAAAAACCTTGGGCGGCCTTTAAGCAAGGATATTCCGAAGCACCGCGGAGCCAAAGGAAGCCCTACTCCTGGATATCATATCCAATTTATAATGAGAAATGAATGTATGGGAAGAGGACCAAGTAGCTGCTGAATATATATCGTCCAGAGGAACCCTGGACCAGAAGGCTGCTGATGTGGCTATGGATCGGGTTGAGTGGGCATGGACTCCGATAGGAGCAGGTTTACCTGAGGATACATACGCATGAATGATGCATTGTGAAATCCAATTTGCTAAGGTAACTTTGGAAATAGCTCTACCCATGGCAGATTTGGCAAAGGACACAAACAACTGATCAGCCTTGCAAGTATCCTTCGTCCTGGGCAAGTAAAAACGTAGTTGTCTATGTACATCCAACTTGTGTAATTTGTATTCCCCTTTGTTCTGAAAGTTGGGAAAGAACACTGGTAAATTAATCGACTGATTAATATTTGACTCTGAAGCCACCTTTGGTAAGAAGGAAGGGTTAGTCCTGAGAGACACTCTATCCTTATGGAAAATTAGATAAGGGGGCTTCATGCAAAGGGCTTGAAGTTCCGAAACCCTCCTGGCTGAAGTAATAGCAACTAGAAAGGCTGTTTTCCATGATAAGAATTTTAAAGGAACTGAGGCGGCAGGCTTAGATGGTGGGCTCGTCAATGCTTGTAAAACTAGAGTTAAGTCCCAGGTGGGACCGCAGTCTTAACTGGTGGTTTCAATAGAGAAATGCCTTTCAAGAAGGTTTTGCATATCTTCGCAGAAGCTAAAGATCCCAATCCATCCCCCACATGAAAATGGGAAATGGCTGCCAATTGTACTTTAACTGTAGATGCACTTGCTCCTTGATGAAATATGTGTGACAGAAAATCAAGAACCGTCGGGATAGGAACAGAAAAGGGATCTAAGCCCTTGTTCTTAGCCCAGATAGAAAAATGCTTCCATTTACTACTTTTTTCTGCTAGCAGGCTTGTGAGCCACTACAAAAATGGCCTTTACTGGTGATGAGATGCCGGGAGTCCTTGCCATCAGTGGAACTGGATCAACCAAGCCGTGAGCTTGAGGTTTACCAGATTCGGAGGTTGTAATCCCACAGGATGCGAAATCAGATCCGGAATGGGATCTAAGATCCATGGAGGAACTACACTGTGAGAACGCAGATATGGGAACCAGATCTGGTAAGGCCAGAATGGGGCTATGAGGATAATTCTGCTCCCCAACCGACGTGCTTTCTGAATGAACTTCGTCATAAGAGGAAGGGGGGGATAAGCATAGAGTAGACCGGGTGGCCAAGCATGAACCAGAGCATCTCTGGGGCTCTCCCCTGGTGGGGGAAGTATCGCAAAAAACTCACTGCACTTTGTGTTTAACGGAGAAGCAAAAAGATCGCAGCAAGGTAGACCCCATTTGAGGAAGATCTGTTTCGTAACTGCTGGTTTGAGAGACCACTCATATGGTGTGAGGATCACATGACTCAGTTTGTCCGCCAGAATGTTGGACCGACCCGGAATGTGTGTTGCTACCAGAAAACGGTTGGTGGATATCGCCCACTCCCTAACTCTCATAGCCTCCCGACAAAGCGGATAAGATCTGGTTCCTTCCTGTTTGTTTATGTACCAGACTACTGCCATGTTGTCTGTTTGAATTGCAATAGTCCCTAAAGGAAGCAAGCCATGGAGAGCTTGCAATGCCAGAAGCACCACCCTCATCTCTAGGACATTGATATGCAAAGCGGTCTCTAAGGAGGTCCACGTGCCTTGGACGGTTCTGCCTGTACAATGCCCCCCCACCCGAGGCAAGAAGCATCCGTGGTCAATGTGGCTTGGGGCGGGGGCATTACGAAGGGTCTCCCTTCTCGCAGCTCCCTTGAGTGAAGCCACCAGAGGAGGAAGTCCCTGCAAGCCCTGCTTAGTGGAATAGGGGTGTTCAACGGATGTAGTAACAGAGACCATTGGACTTGGAAGGTCCATTGTAGAATCCTCATTCGTAGACGTGCGTGTAGACAAAGACTGATTGCCGCCACCATAGACCCTAGTGCTCTCAGGACTAACTCTGCTGAAGGAGCTGGGTTCTGAAGGAGGGCTAATACCTGATAAGACAAACGGTTCACCCTGTCCTGAGTTAGTAGGGCCTGAGAGATGCGAGTGTCCAATTTGGCCCCTATAAATTCCAGAATCTGCACAGGATGAAGAAAGGACTTTTGAAGGTTTACCGAGATGCCCAAACTCTGGGCAAGAGTTGGAGCATAATCCCTGGCAACACACAGTTGATGCCTGTTGGAGGCGGTGAGGAGCCAGTCATCCAGGTATGGAAAGACCTGAATGCCCTGGAGTCTCAGGTAGGCTGCAACCACTGCCATGACTTTGGTGAACACCCTGGAGGCTGAGTTGAGGCCGAATGGAAGAACCCTGAATTGATAATGACTGGCTCCCAGCCGGAAGCGTAGAAACCTCCTGGATCGTCTGTTCATCAAAATGTGGTAGTACACATCCTTGAGGTCTGTGGAGCACATCCAGTCATTCTCCCAAAGGAGGGGGAGAATTGATTGAAGAGTGACCATCTGGAATTTCTCTTTGGGAATGAACAGATTCAGGGAAGAAAGGTCTAGAATCGGTCTTAAGTCCCCCGTCTTTTTTGGCACTAAAAAGAACCTGGAGTAATAGCCCAATCTGAACTGGTCTGGGTTGACGCGCTGGATGGCTCTTTTTTCTAGCAGCTTCGAAATTTATGAAGTTTCCACCTCCCTTTGATCGGGTGGGACATCGGGGAGGCGCTTCATGGGAGGGAGAAGATTTAGGAAGGGGATGAAATAACCTCTGGATATGATTCGGAGCACCCATCGATCCATCGTGATGGACTCCCAATTTAGTAGGTGCTCTGACAAACACTCCCCGACTGCCTCCAGATAGGGACAGTTGGGTAAGCCCTCAGGGCTGTTGCGCGGGTCTATCCGAGAACGGTTCTCTAGACCCAAAATTACACGGCCCCCCTCTGCCTCTGGGCCGGCATCCACCTTGTCCTCCTCTGCCTCTGAAGGACGAGGGGTCCGAAACTGGACGGGACTGCTGAGACTTCCGGAACCACATCTTCTTTTGTCCCCTCTGATTCCTCGAAAAGGATCACTGGGGATTAGAGAAGCGGACTCCGATGGCAGACAGCATCTTCCCGTCCTTCTCGCTTTGGACCTGCATCTCACGTACGGTCTTGCCAAAGAGCGAAGAACCGTCAAAGGGAGCATTCGCAAAGGATGCCTTAAAGGTTTCTGCGAAATCGCAAAGGCAGAGCCAGGCGTGATGCCACAAGATGACCCCGGCTCCGCTAGCTCTAGCAGCTCCCTCCGTAGCATGGGAAAGTAGCCGCATAGACGTGTTCAAGATAGACTTCAGAGTGGCCATACGAGTTGAGAAAGTCTTCTTATCCTCGACTGTCATGGACTCTGGGGGAGCTGTACCATATTCCTTTATTAGGTCTCGCTGTAGCCTGATAATGTGTGCCATGTAGTTCAGCACCCTTACAGAGAAGGTGGCTGAAGCAAACATCCGCTTCCCAATGTGGTCCAACGCCCGAGATTCCTTATCCGGAGGGTGGACCGAGGAACTCTCCTGCACGAGTTCCTTCTTTGTGGCAGCCGCCACCAACATGGCATCCACAGGTTACCCCTTAGACCAGGCCTGCCTATTAGAGGGAGGGCTAAGAATTTTGTCTGGCCGTCTTGGAATTGGCTCCACGGTGCCGGGCTCCTTCCATGCCCTGGTAGTAATTAAGTCTACCAGGGGGTCAGCCGAAGGGGACACCCAGGAGGTAGACGGGCCTGCCTCAAATGCCTCCAGAAACACGGACTCGTCCGAGGAAGGTTTTTGGGCAGACCACCCCCCTCTAATTCGCAACATTTCCATGATGTCTCCAAAGGAGACATCCTCAGGGGGTGACCTTGGGGAACCTTCCCCTTCATCCAAATCCGTGTCTGTCATGAGGGACTCAGGGGAGCCCAGGTGCCTCCTTTTACACTTCCGTTTCCGAGGAACCTCCTCGGTGGGACTATCCGAGGAGGGCTCACCTACAGGGTTCTGTTCCTCTAAGGGAACTAACTGGAGGGTTTGAGCAGGCTGTCCCAGTGGTCAGATGACAGAGGATAGACCCAAATGCAAAGGGAGAGTGGGAGGATCCGACGCCCGGACAGGAAATCTGGAAGACCTTGACAGAACCCTCTCCACTACCTCAAAAGCCGAAGGCGAGCCACTTTTGCCAGGCTCCGAAAGCAGTCTCCTCGGCTCTGAAGCAGGGATCGTTGTCAGAGCCGAAGCGGTCGGACCCGAGAGGGAAGTGTGCTCTGACCTGAAGGTCGCCGAAGACACACCAACCCCAATGGATCTGACTCTCAGCCCCCCGAGAGCTAGGATCCGACATGCTCGAGGGTACAGTCGGCATCGAAGCTACCGAAGCTATCAGCACCGACAAATCCCCGGCTCCGAAAGGGCCCGGATCCGATGACTGCAAAACCCAAAAATGGGTTGGTGAAGGAGTGATTGGAGCAAAACGGGGGACTGCACTCCCCCCCTGAGGGGGGGGGGAGGCAGGAGCACCCCCATCTGCATCTGAGTCTGCAGAAATCGACGCATCATCCGATCCATGCCCACATCGGTCAGGCTTCTCATAGACCTAGAAGACGTCGTCGAAGTGGGCCGGGAGGGCCGCCTCGACGACCTCCTGGGAGACCGGTAATCCTCCTCTGGCTCTGGTGAGAAACAAGGCGAACGGAGCCAGGAGGGAGAGGATCCGGAAGCCCTCGGGGAGGGACTAGAGACTTTAGATGGTGGGGCTGAGGGATGAGTCTCAGCCCGCCTTTTATGAGTCTTGTGCTTCTCCTTTTATTTATGTCTCTTCTCCTTAGAAGAGGCAGACGATTCCCCTGAACCCTGCACAGCAGAGGGAGGTTGAGTCCCAGGCAGAGTGGGGGGACCTAAAGGTATAGGGGCTGCGGTAGCAGCCTGTGCCTTAGAGGGAAAGGAAGAAGAAGTGTCCTGCGGTAACAAGCCCACCGGGATCAACTTGTTCTTCCTATCCTTGATGGCCTGGAGGTTAAACGCTGCACATATCTGGCAGCTAGTGGAAAGGTGGGCCACCCCCAGACACAACATGCACTGAGTGTGGCCATCAGCCGGGGAAAGCTTATGGCCACACTCAGTGCATTTAGAAAAGATGGCTTTGGGCCCTTCAGCCATCACAGTAACACATCCAGACACTACAGGGGAGGGAAAAAACTAAAAATTACCACAAAAAATTAAAACTAAGACTATAACTTGACGAAGAGGGCTAAATCACTCAAATACTGACAAAAAAAATAAACTTTTTGTCTAACTTTGAACAAGATATATAGAAACGATCTCACCCAAGCCTAAGGAGCTCTTCACTAGTAGCTTCTTTCAGCCGCGGCAAACTCAATCTGAGGAAAGGCAACATGCAGCAGGGGATTATGGGTAAAGGGGAAGAGCTAGGAGCTCGGATCTTTTAGCTAGTGAAGCTGCCGGTTCGGACCTGAGGTCGGATCCGATACCCACAGATTGCAGAGCAAATGAACTAACTACTTCAGATTTGGAGAGGCTGCAAAAGTACCTCACAAAGAATCCTAGGCCTTAGCCTTAAACACTTGTCCTATATGAACAGACTCAAAAAACTCCTACTATTCTCTGTCTACAGCTAAAGAAATCCCAGTCTCTCCACACCACATGCTCCAGAGACCTCAACCTCATTACCACAATCAACAGAACGTACTAGAGGGACAGGTTCATAACCCAGAGACTGCCCATGCTATGGAAGAGACTTCCCATACATATCAAGCAGAGCACCTCGCTGACCCTCTTCAAGAGAAATCTTGATGAGTAGATGGGAAACAGAAAATTCACCCTGGGGATAACTCCAGTGGCTCTACTCGATAGAGGCACTGAGAACTAAGGTCGGGTGACATAATGCCAGGGTAATCCTATGTCTAGGCATGCAAAGGCCACCATTAGCCTAGTACACACCTATGAACCTATGTACCTAAATTATCAGTTTATGTAAGAAAATCATATATGTTACAGGGACATTGACATAAAATAAACATTGTAGGTTGCAACTAATTTTGTGATAGTTTGAATTTCAAACAATTTCTGTTGCAGTGTATAATGCTACACAGAGAAAAGTAACCTTTTTATATTTTACAAATACAAAACATTTTTAAATTGAAATCATGAGTGTATATTTGTGAAACTGAATGTATTCACATAAATTTTGTGCCATTAAAAATTTTATCCAAATTGTTTCAACAGATTCATCGCAGGATAGGCTGATTACACTGCTGTCATCATATGATTCCATCCTAGCAAGTGGTTTCAAAGCTGCTGTGTGACAACTGTACTCATTCAATGAAAAAACATATCTGCTGATGGAACTGCACAAATGCAATGGAGAAGTTCATGAGGTGTGGTCCTATAGGCAGCATATTGGAAATCAAAGCACTAAATACTGACAATTATTAAAGGTGTAAGAAGCATTCATTACATTAAAGTATGAACTATAGTTTTGGAATTAGCAAATGTCTGAGGCAAACCATTTAAAATATAAACCTTAAATTCATATAAAATAATGTACATGGTCATCATTGCAGATCCAGCTCTCCAAGGTGATTTCATGACTGCTGATGAAAATACATTTTTTTGGATAAACTTTTTCAATATCAGTGGTCCCTCATGAGACAAGGCATAGGTATTGTACTAATGTATGAGCTTACAGTGTTAAGCAATACTCAAGTGATGTCATCTGTAATAATACAAAAATGACTATACTTCCCACAGTTTTCAGCTGGCTCGAAAAGAATGAAGGCCTTCATGTCTTTCTTCACATGGTCCAGGGAGGCATGTCTCCTCCTACATTCCCATATCATATACACACATCCCCCCCCCCCTCAAATCTCCCAAGAAAAAGTCCTCAAAGCATTTTCCAAGGCCAAGAATACGGCTTCTGTGGGGCTGGATAGCATACCAAAGTGAGGAGCCGAGTTTTATTTTATTTATTTAAACATTTGTTAACTGGGAAAGTCCGACTTGGAACAAAGCCAATTTTCACTGGAGGCCAGGGGAGAAACGTTCCAGATGCATGCCTTTGTAACATGGGAGGAAACCAGAGCACCCAGAAGAAATCCACATGAACACAGGGAGGACATGCAGACTCTACACAGAAGGTACCTCAGCCAAGAAATGAACCGGAGAACCTCTTGCTGTGAAGCGACGATGCTACCACTGCACCACTGCGCCATCCATGTAGTGATACCAACTTAGATCTCAGAGGTCATTTAAAACCTTAAAGTATGCAGCTCTTTTATATACTCAGAATCAAGCCATAAAAAACATACAAATATCTGAAGAAAACTAAACTGTATATGAAATTAGCTTACAGCCTTTACTAGTATACGAGTAAAGACGCAATCACATCCATGCATGAAATCATTCTAATTCTTATTCAGGTATGCTGTAGGAATTTGTTAAAAGGTTGTAATGAACAGACATGTACAGTACACAGCTCATGCCGTCAGCAGTTGTTGGTGGCCACAACAGCTCTGACTTTACTGCCTTTTTAGCTTGAGTGTGATTAAGAATCTTGCCTGGGAAAAAAGGGTCATGCATAATGGACTATATTGCTGATGTCGTATGTTCTATAAACTGCTTGGAGCATTTTTCCCAGCCTACAACACAGACAGATACCCCCCTCTTCAAATCATAATAAACAAACAGATAAACTATTTTCAAGAAACCTGGTACAATTTTTGGTTATGGCTTATCTTATTGCTTCTTGGCCTTTTGGCTAAGATTGAGTGTAGCATTCCAGGGACTGTTAAGACTTCTTAATGGCAGCAAAGGCTCAATAATATGGAGGAAAAGTATTAAGACAATTTTAACCATCCACTCTTCACATTTTTGATAGCTACAGTGAAACAGCAAGTGAGACAGCGTTTCAATATGTAACAGATAAAAACAGCAAGTTCATAGGTTCATAGATAGATTAGTACTAAGCTAACTGCCCTTGCGAGCCATTTTAAGCCTAGCCAATTATCCCTTGTAAGACTCAAACCCTGCACCTTGTGTTTGTAAGGCAAACACCTTAACTATTAGGCCACCCTCCCCACCCTAAAGTGACCTCCTGAAGCTTTTGGGAACATCTTGGATTCAGCTTGCAGTGATTTCTGAGGCTGTGTCTGCTCATATTTGAGTCTGCTACCCATTAACTGTGCTGAGAGTGTCTGTAAATAGTTCATATAATCTTATTACCTGCAGTGAATATTTTAAACATCTGATGGCCTCTAAATTTGACTTTTTCTGAAGTCTTATCTTTAGATTCAGTGAAAAATAAATGTGTTAGTTTGCATGTCATTATAACCCATGAATTACCAACAAAATTCTGAACACTAATTTAGGTGCTTTAGAAGCAATACAATGTACAAACAAAAATGCTTGCTAGCTTAATTGCTATTAATATTTGTCATTACGTGTAAAAACGTAATTAGCTCTGTGCTAATGTGTGTGTGTGTGTGTGTGTGTGTGTGTGTGTGTGTGTGTGTGTGTGTGTGTGTGTGTGTGTGTGTATGTGTGTACTACAAATAAACTGAGATACAAATATAATTGCATACTTAGTTGAATGAACAGGTACCCATCTTAACTCTAATGAATAGGAAATTTTTATTTTCAACAAATGTTTGCCTTAAAACATTTAAATACAAATTAAAATGAAGAAAGTGATTAAGGTTTATTTAAAATAACTGGATTGCTTTAAGTTTATGATGTTTTATGGTATTATTTTATTGTTCCTGTTTCAGTGGCTGTCTTTCATATTCTTATATGGTCTGGAAAATTATATGATACATAACGAATATCTTAGAATCTCAGCAGCATGTCATTATATTACCATGAAATAAGCCATTCCCAATTCTGTTATTTTACAGGGATAAACAGTCATTTTACAGGATTTATTACAACTGCTTAATCTTAAGAAGGATATTAATATATAAATGAGGTGTGCAGCAGGCAACACTTCAGTAGGAAGGCAATTACTGTTTAGTGTCAGGAAGTGCCCTTAATGGCTAGGAAGTTTGTTTGCAGCGATATCTGGATGCTAAGTGCATTTTTAGCTTTTTGCTTTATGTAATGTACTTATTAAAATATACTCTGATGTAACAGCTGCAATGTCTACATTATTGCTTCTAATGTTATCGAAGATATATTGAGCTACTTCATTGTATTAGATGTCATTTAATTTAGAAATGACATTACACTTTCAAAAATGCATAGACACACACACACACACACACACACACACATTTATAAAAGGAAGTACCAGTCGCAGAATGTAAAAACAGTTTCATGTTAAAAGTGCTCTTTTCATAATCACCCAAAACTGTTTAACAAGTTCTGCACTGATTTTTGTATTGATGAGTAGTTCAAACAGATGTCAGTAATAATGATGATTAGAGTATGAAATGCATAAACTTTAACAATAAAATGTTCATTACTAAGTATTAATTTTTAACTATGTAATATTTTCTTAGAAATGTTAAAATTGAAATCTCCTTATTAAAGTTGGTAGGGTATGTATAGATGTGTTTGTGTGTGTATGTCTGCATATCTGTGTGCACATGGGTGCAATATTTTATATCTTATATATATATATATATATATATATATATATATATATATATATATACATATACACACCTTATATGTGTATATATGTATGTATAGATGTGTCTTTAGATCATTCAAAAGTGCAAACATTCTTTTTGCATTGCTTTGCCAGCCACTGTGTGTGTGTGAGATTGCAATACAATGGGAGCTGTGAACTTGCCCTTTTCCTACTTCTCTGTGATCTCAGAGATGGTATATATTATTCGCAGGGGGGTGTGGTGGAAACAGACCACTACATGAGGTATGCAGGGAGCTTGCCCTCTGCAAAAAAATAGTGTTTTGTGTGTGGTTTTGTAATTCGATTTGAAAAGATTAATTTTCTTTGTTTACTCATATAAGTGTTAATTTTTTTTGGTTATGTAATCATACTGGTGGGCGCATGCATACACACACACACACATGCATATATATATATATATATATATATATATATATATATATATATATATATATATATAAATATAAATACGCATGTATGTTTAGCAATGTGGATGGGTCAATAATAGGTCAATAATAGGGCAAACTTAATAAACAGGCACCTGCTACGTGTTTCAAGATGTATCTTCCACGAAGTTTAGAATGAAGCAAATATCTAAAAAGGACATAACTGCCAATGGCTTTCAGCATGCATTAAATCAAACAAGAAAAGGTAGACTAACACAGGAAGTGAAGAGATACAGGAGAAATAATTTTAGAATAGTATAAAAATCTAACAAAGCTAGAACATTTAGAAGAGAAAAATCAAATACTAAGGGAGAGGGCAGTAGCATGCTCATGGCATAGGTGCCAGTAATTGCTGTTAGCAAGTAAAGATAATAATGGGAGTGTAACAGGACAATGCATGCAAAACTGTACAGATGAGAAAGGCATTCTGTAGACTGATGCTTCAACCCCTCATCTGGGAGGATGAGATGCACTGGGGTCTGCAAAATGAGCTGACAAATATGAAAACACTTTTTATTTATGTTTTGTTAATCAAGAATGTCCATGTAGGAAACCCATTTTCAGTGGAGTGCCAGGAATTCAAGGATCTTCAGCAAAGTAGAAAAATTACAGTTGTGTCTAGCCACACTGTATCTCTGGTTTAAGCAGCTGTGCATATGATTTCAGTTGCAAGTTTCATATTAACACCAGAGCAGGTCTAGCCATTTTTCTAACTGATTCCTTCTTATATACTTTAATCTGGCTTAATAAAATGACCGTTATGGTCTTATCAGAGGCCCCATTTGTTTGTCCAGCACAAAAAAAAAAAAATGAAAACTACTGTCTCATAAATTCTAAATCTGTATGTTTGTAGATTAAGTTATGTACAAACTCCACCACAAATCAGCTTTACATGGATAAGTAGATGGTACTACCTATCTGCCTTACAGATGTTCTTCATTGTGCATGTGCATTTAGCCTCACAAGAACCTATCTGCAAAAAAATCATTACACGCTACACTTTCCCCAACATCAAGTATTACATTTTGGTTCTTATTAATCAATTGTAAAAAATTGTTAGCAGCAAATTTAAGGTACTTACCTAAAGTACATTGTAGGTTTTTGATGAATTTATTTAGCTGGCCTACTGTTGAATAATGTGCTGTCATTTTCCAAACTATCATTGACTCAGAATGGTTGTTCATACATGTTGAGAAGGACTGTCGCTGATAAAACCAAAACCATCAGTAATTGAGTTATCCATTCCTTACTTGGATATTTAATCATTTAAACCATTACAAAAACATTTTGTAGATGGTATGGCACATAAAATCTTTGCTCTTTTCCAGTAATTTGCACATTTTGGTCATAACCAGCTCATTTTCTGCTTTCAGCAACCCTCTTAGAGATTCTATTCACCAATGCCAACACATATAGGTGTGTGTGTATGTATGTATGTATGTATTTATATATATATATATATATATACACACACACACATATATATATATATATATATATATATATATATATATATATGTGTGTGTGTGTGTGTGTGTGTGTGTGTGTATATATATATATATATATATATATATATATATATATATATATATATATAGATGTGTGTGTGTGTGTGTATGTACATATATATATATATATATATATATATACATACATATATATATATATATATATATATATATATATATGTGTGTGTGCGTGTGTGTGTCAGAATCCAAATTGCAAAGAAGAATAAAATGTCTGGAAAAGAGGACTTAGGAAACTTGAAGTATCAATGTGGTCTTATTTGGTAGGGCCAAAGTGATCAGTCCATCCAAGCAAGTCCAATCCAATATCATTGACTGAGCTTATAATTATTTGAAATCCAGATCTAAACTTAGGAATCCACAAAGGTCTATGGATGGATCAATAAGAGATTTTGAAGAAGTCAAGGTAACTTCGCCAAATACTGTTGATGTAAGTGGGCATCAGGATTCAAGCAGGTCAACCAGTCTTGGCAAGAGTGAGGATGGTAGAATATAAGCCTGTATGACAGCACTGATGTGTGATGCACTGAAGATTCAAATGCACTGGACATATTTTCTTACCAAAGTGACAACTAGTTCAGAGGGACAGCACTAACCTGATCCTGGCAGAAATCTGGATTGCAGTGAGGAGTTCCAACACTGATAGAGTACAGGAAGAATTATGAAATTATAAAAAGGAGGGTAAAGTCGTGAATGAGGTATGCTGAGGCCTTAAAGTGGAGACAGCATGGTGGATTAGGGTGAATCCCATATTTCCTCCAGACTGATAACAGATTACTACTCTGTGGTGTTGTTAAGTATTTTTTTCTGGAAGTGCTAGACAGTGGCAGTTGCTGAAAACGATCCCAGGCATTTTGTAGGAGTCAAGGGTATACAATGTAGTTCCAACATGTACAATAAAGGCATGTGATGAGTGACTGAAGACAAACAAATGAAGCCCGTTCTAGCATGACTTACTTTCACAACTGCTATTACATACTTCAGTCTTTGTTTCCAACTTAAAAACTTGACTTGCAATTAATACTGAATCCTAACAAAACCAATCCCAAAATAATGCTCTGCACCCATAGTATGTCTGCAACACCCAGGTCACAGTTATCCACAACTGCAACTAGTAGAAAATGGAAACAAACTATCAAAACAAATCTACTGGGTGCAATTACAGACTAAAAACTTGAGCTTGGAAACCCTACTTATAACTAAGTCCAACTTCAAGTTGCACAATCTCTCCTACTACGTACTCTACTTTATACCTCCCATATACTAAGAGCATACAAAAGTCAAATTTAAATAACCTAGAAAAATATTTATAGTAAAATAGCTATGTTTGCCATCACCCAGCCACATCAGTCTTATTACTGCTCAGCACTTTGGGAACTCCAATGCATACTGATCTATGTTAAATTGAAAACTATGCATAATACCCTAAATATCCCTAGAAAATGCCCTACATTAATCTCTAGCATTTATAAATACAGCACCAGAAGACATCTCAAATCACAAGATATACATCTAATCTCACTATAATCACTACAGGAGTGCACTATGTTCTGTACACACAGCTAAAGAAAAGCACTTCATTCTATTAGATATTAAAGTGGCAAAAAATACAAAATATTTTTTTATGGAAAGGATTACATAAATTAACCATATTACATTTAAATTAAATCTCTTAAATCTTAATCAGATATTATTATTATCCTCTCTGAATATCTTCATCCTATATAAAACTTTGACTTTCATCACTGCTCCTTACCAAGAATTACTCTCACCTTAACTTCACTTACTTTTCTAAACTCCCCTTAGGGTTCCTGGTCTGGATACTAAAAGTATCTACTCAACATGCAACCTAATACTCTACTCGTATCTCTCTCTTTCATTCCTGTTGATGCACAATGTGGTACATTGGGCAATGAGCACTTTTCAATGCTCGTTGTTTCTGTAGCAGTTACAGGTTATATGGTCCCAACCCTCCTCGGAGGGTGCACCACACACATTTACATGCACACACTTACACCTAGGGCCAATTAAGAGTGTCCAATCCACCTACAGCATATCTTTGGAATGTGGGAAGAAACTGAAACACCCAGAGGAAACCCACGCAAACACAGATAGGCCATGCAGACTCCACACAGAATGCACCCCAGCTGAGAATCAAACCAGAGAACCTCTTGCTGTGATGTGACAATCCTAACTACTACACCACTGCACCACCCTTAATACTCTACAGAAAATGATTATCCAACTCTTCCACCAGACAAATGCGTTCACTAATCTGTTAATAACTTTTGATTTTGCACCAGAAATGCAAATGCTTATAGCTATATATATTTATATTTGTATATTTGATATTATTGATATGTACATTTATGTGTAATTGGCCCTACTGTGAATTATGCTTTGCTTCCTGGGAATCTATTGGAAAGAGACAACTATTTGTTTAGTCATACAATCCTAGCACACTAGCAAACACAAATAAATAAATAAATCAAATTATGCTAAAGGTTTGTGCAATAGGTGAGTACTGGAAACTGGCAACTCAGAAGATCTCCAAATACTAAAACTGTTCTGGAGGAGATTAACAGGAATGAAGAGGATAAGTTAAGGGCACTTGCAAGTAGTAGGTACAGGGATCTCTGAGAAACGAGGTTGGTGATAAGAAAGGAGGAATACAAAGCACTGCACTACAGTTTGTTGAAATGCCATTAAAGTGCCTGGTGAGCATGTTATATCAGAATAAGGGAGTGCAGAACATTACAGTGCTAAGGGTCACAGGATCCCAAAATCTAGTCTGCCATATAAGATGGATAGCAAGGGAAGGGGTTAACTAGTGTGGAACCTTTATAGCTCTTCTCCAGTTTTTTCGGAGGAGAAAGAAATTAGAGAAGTCTTTCACTAGAACCAACTCCATAAGATCACTCATGAAGTATTAATGACAGCATCCTAACCCATTACAAAGAAAGAAATCAAGAGAGTTATATAGACATTCCACTCACATAACACTTCTGGCCCAGATGCACTTGACACAGAGATATATAAAATGTTTGGTCCAGTTCTAGAGTGGATGTTTTACATCAAGGAAGAAAGAGGTCATTGACTCCATCTCCTCTTCCCTCATTAGGCCAATCATTGAGTACAATGCCCCATTTGGGATGTACCTCATTAGACACCTGCAACAAGTGGAGAGGCCACAAAAGTACCTCACAAAGATGATCCTAGGCCTGAAACAGTTGTCCTATATGGACAGACTCAAAAAACTCCAACTATTCTCTGTCTCCTATCACCTACTTAGAAGCGATCTCTGCTTGACTTACAAAGCCACGTCTGACCCAGCTCTTTTAGAAATACTACATCTAAGGAAATCCCAATCCCTCTGCACCACATGCTCCAGAGACCTCAACATCATTACCACAATCAACAGAACATGCTGGAGGGACAGGTTCATAAACCAGAGGACTTTGCATACATGTCAAACAGAGCACCTCACTGGCCCTCTTCAAAAGAAATCTTGATGAGTGGATGGGAAATAGAAAATTCACCCTGGGGATCACTCAAGTGGCTCTACTCGACAGAGGCACTGGGAACTAAGGTCGGGTGGCACAATGCCAGGGTAATCCTATGGGCTAGGCTTGTAAAGGCTCCAGGGCCATCAGCCTAGTACACACCTATGAACCTACATAATGAACAGTGATGAAAGAGAGGAGGCGGTGGACTGCTCTTTAGGGAGTCAATATTCCATTTTCATATACACTGTAATATATTTTCAATAGGGAGATACAACTTTTGCTAAAAAGTGGTTAGACTGTCACTAGAAAGGGATGATTAGTCACAACCATTTTATCTTTGTAAGGAGAAGGATCTTGGTAAGCAATCTGTATATGACATGTCAAGGGAAGACCATGGGTACTGGCATCTGTCAATAAGTGTTTAACAGTGTATAATTACTGTTTGATTTCCTATAACTGATGGGCTTCTTAGAATACAATATCATGTTGATAAGGCCTTCTGTTCTTGCTCATCAACCAAACTGCGGTGTAATAAGGGCTTCTCACAGCCTTTCAGTCTCCTACTCTGAACAAGGCAAGGGTGCCATCTTTCCTTCTTCCTTTTTAACTTCACACTAGAACTCCTCATCATAAGGATGAAGTGAGAAATAAGAATAAGGCAGTTTTAGAAGAGGGCATCCCAATAAAAATACCACTATATGCTGGTGACTTTCTCCTACTCTCAATAGGTGATGGCTTAATAGATCCTGTATGGAAGCCATAATTAACCAGTGTTCAGGCATACCTTACTAAATCTTCAGTATGACCAAGACAGAGGAGCACTCACTACAGTCATCCTTGACCACATAGGTGGTTAATAAGTGTGATCTTCTCTTGGAGACAATAGACGTCATGTACTTGGGAATATTTATAAGTAGGAATCCACAATTATGGCAGAATCAAAAGCCTGGACAAACTGAAAGACCACATACTACTTTACTTGCTAAAATGGCATCCACTGCCACTATCCTTAACAAGCCTCAAGTGGATGTATAAAAATTCCAAGCAGTTATCAAAAAACTAGAGGAAGAAGTCTGATGCCCTGGCCAAATTTTACCCAGCCAATGTGAATATTAACTCAGTCATCAATGAAAAGAGGCCACAAGCCTAGTGAAACTAACCTAGTCAACAAAGGGTAATAGGTTCATAGGTAGATACTGGGCTATCTGCCTGAAGGCATACATTAGCCCAGCCATGTTGTGCGGTATTCACTGCCCCTTTGGTTAGTTCCCTAGGCCCTTGATCTAGCAGCTAGTACCCTTGGCCCCTATCTAGTAGAGCTGTTGGTATGATCCCTGGTGTGAACTTTCTGTTACCCATCTACTCGTCAAGGTTCCTCTTGAAGAGTGATAGTGAGGGGCTCTGTCTTATGTAGATCGGGACCTTGTTCCATAGCAAAAGAAGTCTTTGCGAAGGGAATCTATCCCTCCAGCGTGTTCTATTCATTGTTGTGCTGAGGTTTATACCCCTAGAGCATGTAGCTTGAGTGGATTTGGTTTTGCTAAGATGAAGCATGTTCAACAGTTCCGGGTTGGACATGGCTCTGTATGTTAGATAGAGATCGCCTATGAGAAGGCGGTATGCAACAGAGAAAAGCCTTAGTTTTTTCAATCGTGCTGCATAGGGCAACTGTTTGAGGCCAGTAATCCTCTTAGTGAGGTACCTCTGTGGTCTCTCCAGCTGCTGGAGATGCCTAGCAAGGTACATTCCAATGGGTGCATTGTACTCAATAATGGGTCTGATGAGGGAAGAGTAGAGGGGCACCACCACATCCTTAGATCTTGATGCAAACCCTTTCGTGATCAGATGGGTCACATAGAAGAATTTTCTAACCACCTTGGCAACATGGTTATCAAAGGAAAGCTGACTATCTACTTGGGTCCCTAGATCCCTTATTACTACTTCAGATATAAGGGGGTTACCTCCTATGTGGTAGTTCGCGGGTACTCTTGTTTTTTCCAAAGGGGATTACTATGCATGTTTTAGCATTTAGCTTGAGACCATGGCTTTGACACCATGCATCAGTCTCGTTAAGGCCCTTCTGGGGGATATCCATGTTGGACAGAGACTCTATGATAGCACCCAGTTTGCAGTCATCCGCAAACCTGGTCAGCCACAGTCCTTCAGTGCTTGCCTGTACTTCTGAGAAGTACATGCCAAACAGGAGGGGCCCCCGGACAGAGCCCTGAGGCACACTGCTCGTTACTGGTCTGGATTCGGACATAGATCCTGCTAAGTAAATATCGGACATAGATCCCATAATAAGTAAATATCCTGAAGATGAACACCTTGGCCAGACAAGGTTACTTATTAAGGATGATGCCCCTGGTCCTAGGGAACAAACAATTCCATTTCCTTTAAAAGTGGAGGTCTAATTTTTTGTTACGGCTCAGAGAGACTACATACCTCTTTTAAGATTTAAGCTACCCAAAAGAGGAAGGCATGGTTAAAGTACCAAATGTTAACATGTATTATTTCAATAGTGTGTCAGTGGTCCTCTTCCCAATTATGAGCAGATTTCTCAGCATGGAATTTCATCCTTGTCAGGTTGGAAAATAAAAGGTTGCAACTTAAGGAGGTGGAAATATAGCTAGAGACTTTCCCCTTCTTAAGTTTAAAAAAAAAAAAGGTACAGTGCAGGATGTGGTGCTTTCCACTGGGGCAGTTCCTTCTCTATACCAAATGTGAGTCAGAGTTGGGAAACAAAGCAAATACTAGGGAGCAATATGCTCACTGACTTATTAGAATATCACAATGACAGCCTCTTGCATGGTGACGCTGCTTAAAACCCCATACTGTATACTGTCTAGAACCGAGGTTAAATGTTACATATCAGAAATGGAAATCTTTCCTCTTACTGTAAAATTACCTATCTGATTTGTTACAATCTGGCATTTATGTATCAGAATACTGGGCTTAATCCATTTATACTGTATACTGTGTTACCCTTGTACCTAAATGTTTATGTAAATAGCTACATCGATTTAGTCTACAGGACTCCACTAAAAAGGGACAGATTCTGTTTCCCTGGTAAAGAAATGGAAATCAGTCAGTCAATAAATCACAGATTTACATCAGAGTCCACACTGTTATGATGAAGAGGTTTTTTTTTTGTTTTTTTAACTGAGGAGAAAGCAAAGTACAACAGGAACTCTACTTTTACCCCAAAGAAGAGAAAATTGATGCTGTAAAATATGGTACCTTTCCAGTAACCATTTGAAATGTCAGGAACCACTAGTCCAGAAACATGGAGAATAAATGGCTGAAAAAACTGTCATATATACTAAGTCCGAGATGGGCATTTCTCGGAATATTGTCTTTTCTCTGAGGTATGGCAATCTTGGAGTTGGTATATATAAGTTAGTGGGTGTGGGGGTTTGACATCTATATGAAGAGATGCAAGGGGCTTGCCCCTGAAGAAAAAGAAGTTCAAAGGAGAAGACTAATTTTCAACATTTGCTTTTCTCCTGTAGTTTCAATCTTATTTCCTGGCTTTCCCTCATAAGTCAGGAGGAGTTTGATATTCTGTGGCAACTTAAATGTAAGACAGGATGAGGTGAGAAGCAAATGGAAGGAAACCCTAGGGAATACCCTTACAGCACAGTTGAAGTCTGCCAGACTGCACATATGGACCAATGCATATTTTTTGCCTTACTCTATAAACACGTTTGCCTCAGCAAACTTTCTCTGCTCAGGAATTCATGCAGACGTGGACTTAATGTGCATATTGTGGACATGCCAAAAAAATTGATGCATTTCAAAGCTCAGATGGATCCTATTCTGACTCTGTGTTAAGTCTAATCAACTTGATGCCTGTGAAGACTACTGTTAGAATTGTTTATTACTAGCATAAGCAAAACACAAGAAAACATTACGGCTTTCTTTGAAATTGTACTTCTTCTGAATGTATGGAATTCCACAGTAGTTTTCACAGCAGTATTATCTAAAATTTAACTTTGTAAATGGAAACATGACCCTAAAGTTCAGCTCCCTTTTAAAATCTAAGTGAATACTTACTTTGCTGCATACTAATGCTGACTTGTGTGAGTAAGTGAGTATCTGACCAACATTCTTTATTTTTGCCTTTTGCCCTTCAGGTTGCAGTTATGGGAGAAAAGGTAGTTACAATTTTCTGGTCAGTCAGGGATGTGGTAGGTTGTGAAGACCTGTATGTTTGTTAAACTTAGAAATAAAGGAGCTTTTCTGTAACTTTATTTGCAATAGGTTTTTGGTCACAGTAACAGTTCTCTTCCAGAAAAGAGGACTGCTCTCTCTCCAAAGGAGGGGAACAGTTAACCCAGATTCAGTATCCTTGGGCTATTATTCATATGTATATACTAGACTAATGACCACAAGGGCCTGTTTAAGCTTAGCCATGCATCCCAAATGAATCCAACAAGTTCAGTGCCCTATAGATTATTTTAGGATATGTGTAAGCCAGGGCATGCATGATCAAACATTTACAGCTTTCATTTACCCATTAGACACATAGGTGAAAGACCAGGGGTAAATTTCTGCTTACCCATCCACTGGTCTAGGTTATGCTTGATAAGGGTCAGGGAAGAACTCTGCTTCACATGGATGGGAAACCTGTTCCAGAGAAGGGGTATTCTCTGAGACACATACCTGTTCCTCCAACAAGGTTTAAGTCTCTGGATTGGGTAGCTTAGATGTTATTATTTATTTTTTGCAGATATTGCATCTGAATGGTACCCTGGGATGCCTTGTATACCAATTATAGATCACTCCTCTACAGTCTGTAGGTGACAGGGTATAGGGTTAGGGCTTTGAGACTATCCACATACGACATGTCATTAACATCCTGTATTATCTTTGTGAGTAACCTCTATGGACATCCCAGTTGTTGCATGTGCCTGGTCAGGTACATAATGAATGGGTCTGATAAGGCTGAGTACAGTGGCATGATGACTTCTTGAAACTAGAGGCCATACCCTTGCTTATAAGTTGAGCAATATAGAAAGACTTTCTCACTACCTTGTACACATATTGGGCAAAAGTCAGGTTACTTTCTCTATACATCCCCAAATCCGTGACTACTGGGTCTCCTCTTAGGGGTATGCATCACTGAGGTAGTTTCCTGGGGTAGCTGACTTCAGAAAGGGTACTATTGTACATTTCTTGGCATTGAGATTTAAACCATGTCTATGGCACTAGTCATTTGTCTGTATTAGCTCTTCTACGAGGATATTGATGTCTTGGGAGGATCCTGTGACTGCTCCCAGTTTGTAGTCTTCTGCAAACGTGGTTAACTAGAGGTCCTTGCCATTGGTCTTGACTGCCAAGAAGTAGATGCTATAATGGAAAAGACCCAGTCCTAAGCCCTAAGGGACTCCAATAGTGATCAGCCTCTTTGTGGAGATGGACTCCCTATCCTAACATTTTGGGTCCTATCTGAGAGCCAGCTGACAATCCAATGTGTAACATGGGGGATTATTTGCAATTCCTGAGTGGAGTATTGTTATGAAATGCTTTGGTAGGGTCAAGGTAGGCAGGATGCACCATTTTTCACTCATCCATTGCCTTGATAACCTTCTCAAAAAAGTCTATCAGATTGAGTAGGCATGATGTTCCCTTGACAAAACCAAAATTGGGTTGGACGCAGTGTCTATAGGTTTCTAATGGCATTGTTAATTATTTGCATGATATTTTTTTCACAGCTTTGGATATGAGACTAGTCAAACTAATAGGTCTGTAGTTTCCAGGCTCCATAGAAGGCTCGTCCTTATGTAGAGTGATAACTGTTGCAGTTCTTCATTTGTGCGGCACTAAGCCTGAAAGAATGCTATGGTTAAATAATGAGTCTAGTGGTCCTAATAGGTCATGGTTCATACTATTTAAGCTGCATCCTGGGATATTATCAGGACCCACTGATGCCCAAGTCTGAAGGAAGGGGCAATCAGCAGGTCAACTAACAGACTGGGGCAATGGTAGCAGTATTGCAAAGAAACATAGTGGACTGAGTTGGGGAAGTGAGATCTAAGTTGTAGGACAAAGCCTTTAAGTTATTGTTCAACCTATGTCACTATGTTCACCTGCAATCATCATATTTTCATTACTGACAAATAAGATTGGGTTGGATGGCACAGCTAGGCTTATAAAGTCTTTGGTGGTCATAAGCCTAGTATATAACTATGAACCTATAAGATGAGAATGTGGATACAGGCAACTGAAATGTGGTTCCTTCTTACAGTAGTTGGGCAGTCTCAGTGATGGAGTGTGGCACTCAGCAAAATCCAGAAGAACCTCAGAACGGTGACACTGGGTGGGAATATCTCCTAAATGTCTTTAGTGGAAGTGAACCAGGAAAATCCCATAGGTAGAGACATCTGGATCAGACTTCTTGATCAGATATAGGACACCTTGGAGGGCTTATATCTCTCAGCCTGCATGGGAATGCCTATGGATCCTATAGGATGAGCAGCGAACTATTGTTGAGGATAGGGAAGTTTGGTCTACTCTGCTCATCATGCTACCACCCCAACCCTCAGCAGGACATGGTATTTAGAAAATGATGAAAATGAAGATATAGCTCTGGTGTTGTTAAAAGGAGCATACTAGAGATAGAATGTTGAATTCAAAATGATAATATAATGCAAAGTGGGACAGCATGAGCTTTAAACTGAGTGTGAAGAAGTAAAAATTATCTGTAATGATGTACAGTAAGTGAGGCAAAGAATGAAATATAGAGGGAAGATTTTGGAACAGATAATAAGAACTGAAACAAAGGTGGAACATATCAGAAATAAGGTTAAACAGAACAAAATGAAAAAAGCTAAAATGAGGTAATGGTTAAAGGAATTAAGCTTGCCTGTTCAAGGATGATGCAACAAATGGACAGCTCTTACCACCAGCTCCATGAAGTAAGTCTTCTTTAATTTTGGCATTGCAAAAGGTGGCAACCCTATGTGTGACAAAAGCACATTATCAGACAGTGAGAAATTTGTAGACTTAAATGAAATGTATTGTAAAATTCTACAACACTAGGACATTTATTTTTGCTTCTAAAAGGAGACATGGGAGATGTAACGTGTCCTTTTTCCTTTAAATTACTGGTGCCACTATTGTGTTGGTCATATGGTCTGTTGTATACTATACAGCTTCAAAAATCCCATGTGATGATGGGGAGAAAGAAACTCCATACCTCTCAACTGTACCAATTTCACAGAATGTCCAGATTTTTTGCCTCATATTTTTGGTCTGTTTCTCATGAAATTGTAGTTTTCTGGCAAATCATTGGCAATTCACTGAGGAATTAAGTCAGAAAATGACAGACATTTCAACTTCAAACTTCATACCCTTTAGAAAATGTATGTTAATGCAAAACCTGTTATTCTATCAGCTTTGTACATTTGTAAGAGAAATATTTAAACATTGCCTCTATTTTTGGGCCCTTCGCCCCCCATTATTTATGTTTTTTTCCAGACTTCTTGTTGTAAGAGGTTGAGAGGTATTGTAAATGTGAATGGGGTAAATCAAGCCTGAAAATAGGGACAGACCTTCAAAAATAGCAATATCACACTGCAACGGTAAATCAGGCTGGAAAATAGGGATGTTCTACCAAAACATGTAGAGTTCAGAGGTCTGATCTGTACAGATTATATAGCAAATATTTGAACTTATAATTATGTTTGTCCCCTTGGAAGGCTGGAGAGCTGAAACACCAGAGTCTTCAAATGCCTTCTCCATCTCTAGATAACCAAAAAAAAGTGTCTATGTGCCAACTACATTATCCATGCTCTTAAAGGCTTTGTTGCCAGCATACCTCTCAACTGTACCAAATTCCTCAGTATTTATCAGTTTTTCAGGGCAAAATAATGGGGTGCCACAAATTTCTGAGTGGCCCTTTCAATTCCCGATTTTTTTATTTATAATTTTAAAGTTATGGCTGATGTCACCACACATCACCAGCATAACCCGCAACATCATCAATGTGCATGGGCGTGCGTGATGACAGGGTCTATATCACTTCAACAAAATGGCTGAAGTTCGTACACCATATGTTCGAACTTCTAACCTTGAAGTGCAAAAACATCGAAGTCTTAGAACAGCAAATTTTTTCCCAGGGAAAAAAATCTCTTTTCCAAGAAACACACACATAACACAAGCACACCAAAAAAACAGCAATCCACACACATACACTTAAAATCATACATCTAACCCTACACTAAACTGTATATACACTACTATCTATCCACTTACCTTAACCCAAACCCTAAGGTCCGTCACTATCGCACACTCACCTGACCCGCACCCTAACCCTAACTTACCTATCCCGCCCTAACCCTAAAATCTGTCACTATCGCGCACCCACCTCACCCACGCCCTAACCCTAACTCACCTAACCCTAACATCCGCAAACTTACCTGAACCCAACCCGTATCTTTCCACCACAGCGCTGACTATAGCGAAGCCACAGAAATGGCCCATCGAATTCTTTTCCTGGGAAAGAATTTGGTGTTCCACGGCTTCGAGATAATCAGTTTTTGGACTTCCCAGTTCAAATATATGGTGTTTGAACTGCTGATGTTTTGACGAACTGATAGGAACCTGTGATGACATCAGTTTCATGGGGCAGTGCCCGACTGCCTGTTGGACTCGGAGACCCGGGCTGGACTGGGTTCCCTGTAATTATTTAGTAAATTCAAACCTCATGATTGTGGAGCACACCAGGAATCTGAGGTGAAAATCTGGATAGTTGAGAGAGGTACCGAACGCTGTTTTAACCACTGGTCTGTTGCATACATCAGTTTTTTTTTTTTTTTTTTTTTAATTTACCGTTTTTCTGTTTACTGGCTTTTCTGTGCTTGCTCCTGTTTGCTGGAGTCCTCACAGTTGCAGATAAATGCCCAGTTGGATTTTTGGTTACTTTTTCTGTTTTATTTAGTGCTGTTTGGAGTTAATGTCATCCAAGAAGGGTAAACGCTAGTGTGTGTGAGACTGATTCCCCATAAAGACTATCATGATGTGTCTTTTTTGCATTGGTGCTGCTCACGACCATAAGTCTTATTCAATTTGTCAGATGTTTGTCTCCAAAACTCTTTGTAATAGGCTTCCTTCACTTTCCTTGTACCTTGAGAACCAGGGACTTAAGCTTCTTGCTGTGGGTACTATGGATGGGACTTCCTGCCACGGGGGTCAGCCATCTGGGAAGAAAGTGCATAAGGTAAGGCTGGAATCTTCTGCTGTCCAGCCTTTGCCGGGTGTTTCTCCTGAGGTTATTATGCACCCCGAGGCTCACCCAGTTGTTTTGTCAGATTTTTCTACCGCATCTGGGTTGGAGGCTGGTGAGGATTTGGCAGGCAGCATGTCTGACAAGGCTTTGCAAGCGTCCATTTTGGGAGTTCAGAGGGAACCACGGTTGACTGTTTCTGAGAGATCTAATGGGATTCTGCAGTTTCTCTTTTGGGAAGATGTTCCTACTGCAGTTGGGGAATGCCATCCTGAGTATGGGCCTTCTCAGGTTTCCAGGATGGCTGTCCCTTTGAAGAAGAAACAGAAACTTAACCATGTCTCTTCTGCTCCTAGGGATCCACAAAGTGAGTGGCAAGCCTTTACTCAGGGGTTATTTAATACTTTATTATCATTGCAGCCTCCTCAAGGGGTTTCAGTTCCTGCTCCTCCTTGGTCCACCTCTTCCCCTAAAAGGCCCAGAGAATTCCATTCTTCTGAGGTGGATTCTGATGATGACTCCCTTGCTTATTCTGCTCAGATTCCTTCTCCTTTAGACTACGTGTCTGAGGAGGATTCTCATACTCTTGATAATCCCTCTGAGGAAATTTCCTCTGGGGAGACGATCTCTAGGATGATGGACTTTTTTTAACTAGAATTTTGCCCAGGTTTCAGATATAGGTTCATAGGTGTGTACTAGGCTAACAGCCCTGGAGCCTATATAAGCCTAGCTCAAGAAGATTTCCTGGCATCATGCTACTCAAAGTTTTCCATAAGAGATAATATGAGTTACTGCAAATGGAATCTCCTAAACCTGCAGCCATTTCTCTTGTCTTGCCTGCTTTATTGGATGTTTTTTCAACTGCCTCTAAAGTGACGGATTCTCTGCCCTCTCCTCCCAGGAAGTCTGATAGGTACAGGGTGCCTGAGGATTGCTCCTTTTTGTTTAAATGTCCTGCTGCTGACCCCTCTGTGATGGCTGTAGCCTCTGAGAAACCATCTCAATTGCTTCCATCGTCCAAGTTACTGCCTTCTGATAAGGGTAGTAGGACCACAGATAGGCAGAGTAAGAAGGCTTATACTTCCTCTACCCTAGCTTTCAATGCTATTAATTATCAGACCTATATTTCTAGGTATGGCTTGGCTCTTCTTTCTCCGGCCTGTTAGGTTCTTTCTGATCTTCCAGACTCTGAAGGTAAATCTTCTACTTTTTCCTTGCTTGGGACTTCCTCTCAGGTAGTTTGTCATTCTATCAAGTGTAGTTATGATGCTGCAGATACCTCTTCAAGGGCTGCTGCTTATGGCTCAGTTCTGAGGAGGTATTCCTGGCTTCAGCTTTTGCCTGATGATATTAAGGCTAAGTTGCTGGATGCTTCTCTGGACAATAATCTTTTGTTTGGTGAAGAGGCTGCTGGTTTATTTAAGTCTCTTCAGGACAAAGGGAAGGCTTTACAGGAGCTTAAACATGTTCTTGTTTCTCCTGTGCCTAAATTTCAACGAACTACCCTTCTAAGCCAGCCCTTGTTTGTAGGCAGGCTCGCCCTCCTTCTAAAGGTAAAAAGGGTAGTAAACAGACTCCTCCTGCTAAAGCCACTCAGACTGCAGGGATTCTTAAGCCTTCCTTTCCTGACAAACCAGGTACTGTCTGACTATCCGCCCATTCCCAGCCACATTCCTCTGTCTCTTTTGTTTTCTCTTTTTCTTCCTGTTTGGCTTCGGATCACCCAGGATTCTTGGGTTTTGTCAGTCATTCGTCAAGGGTACTTCATGGTCTGGATTTCCCATCCTCCTTTTATGGGCATTTCCCAGCCTCCTTGGGAACAGCTTCCTTTTTTCCCAGAGGTTCTTTGGGACCTCTCGTCTCAGGGTACTATTCAAGAAGTGCCGTGTCCCAAAGGGGGAAAGGGTTTTATTCCAGTATATTTGTAGTGCCCAGAAAATAAGGTACTTGGAGACCTATTTTAGATCTCTCCCATCTGAACAACCTTCTGAAGGTGTCTTCCTTTCGGATTTTGTCCCTTCAGTCCCTTTTTCCTCTCTTGCTCCCTCAGGCCTTTCTGGTGTCTCTGGTCCTCAAGGATGCTTATCTCCATATTCTGATCCATCCTCTTTTCAGGAGATTTTTGCATTTCTCTGTTGCTTCCTGGCATTTTCAGTTCTGTGCTTTGGCCTTTCTACTGCCCCAAGGGTGTTCATCAAATGCCTCACTCCTGTGATTGCCTCTTGCAGGCTTCAGTGGACCCAAATCTTTCCTTATTTGGATGACCTGCTGATTCAGGCATCTTCTCCAAAGGTCCTTTTGCAAAATCTTCATTTTACCATTTCTCTTCTTCAGAGCCTGGGGTTCATAATAAACTTCAACAAGTCTTCCCTGACTCCTTCTCAAGATCATGTCTTTCTGGGTAGCAAGTTTCAAAAGGTGTCATGCTGGCATCCCTGCATCCTACAAAGGCATTAACTCATTTCTTTCTTTCAAACTCTTCTTCCCCTTGGCCTCCATTTCAGCCAGGGAGTTTCTGAGAGCTCTGGGGTTTATGGCTTCCACATTCCGATGCTTCCTCTGACCAGGCTCCACATGGGGAAGTTCCAGTGGCTTCTGAAGTTGGTGTGGCTTCAGCATGCGCATCCTCTCGACTTTCCTGTTCCTCTTCTCCTGTGTCTCAAGGACAAACTTCTGCGGTGGATTCAGCAGTTGTCTCTGAATCCAGAGCGCCCATTTCAGTCTCCACTTCCCTCTCAGGATCTGTTCACAGATGCTTCAGATGGTGGGATGGGGCGCAAGGTTTGGCTCCCTGAACATTCAGGGAGTGTGGTTGGCTTGTCAGCAGAAGGAGCACATCAACATCAAAGAGATGAGGGCTCTTCTGCTGGCTCTTCAGGCCTTTCATCCTCTCTTCTCTGCGGGGCATCTCAAGGTATTCATGGACAATACCACAGTCATGTGGTATATCAACAAACGGGGGTACGAAATCCTACCGTCTCTGCTGGCTGGCACTTCTGGTATGGGATCTGGCTATCCAATATCATGTGACTCTTCAGGCAGTTTACATTCCTTCAGGTCGGAAC
This sequence comes from Protopterus annectens, assembly GCF_019279795.1. Classification (NCBI taxonomy): domain Eukaryota; kingdom Metazoa; phylum Chordata; order Ceratodontiformes; family Protopteridae; genus Protopterus; species Protopterus annectens. The sequence continues at coordinate 411,272,308 of NC_056746.1, forward strand.
ATTGTGGCAGACAATCTGAGCAGGTCCTTCACTCAGACCCACGAATGGATGCTTCACAGGGATGTGTTTCTGGACATTGTTCATCAGTGGGGTACTCCTCAAGTAGATCTCTTTGCCTCCCCTTTGAACAAACAACTTCCTCTGTTTTGTGCCAGAGTCCCAGGTCCTCTGGTCTGGAAGGTGGACACCCTCTCATTTTCTTGGAAGGGGATGTTTCTTTATGCATTCCCTCCCCTTCCTCTCATTCCGAGAGTCCTGTTTAAGATTCAACGGGATGCTCACAAAATCTTGTTGGCGACTCCCTTTTGACTGCGACAGAACTGGTTCCCTCTACTTCTACATCTTGCCAAGAGCAATCATCACAAGTTACCTCACAGGGTGGATCTCCTCACACAAGACGAGGAATCTCTCATCCATCCCCATCTGTCCACTCTTCAAATGACACTGTGGGTGATACGGTTTTGATTCCTCATAGTCATCTTTTTTCTGATGATGTGCTGCAGGTCCTACAGGAGGCCAGGAAACCTACTACTGGAAATCCTACTTATCTAAATGGAAGAGGTTCTCTTTTGTGTCTTTCTCGTGACCTGGACCCACTTTCTGTGGATGTTCCTTTAGTTCTTTCTTAGTTGCGTGAGTTGCTCAGTGATGGGTTGGCCTATTCCTCTTAGGGGCAACTTATCAGCTCTTTCTGCTTGTCTGCCTTTAACTCCCCTGTTAGCTTCTAGATTTCAGGCTAAGCAGTTTCTTAAAGGTGTCCCTAATATTAGACCTCCGAGGAAGCCTGTTCCTCCAACCTGGAATCTTAATTTTGTTCTGGAAAATTTGACTCAGGCTCCTTTGAGCCTGCTGTTTCAGCTTCCTTGCAACATTATCTTGGAAGACAGTTCTTTTGTTAGCTCTTACTTCTGCCAGATCGGTGTCTGAGTTACAAGCCCTTATGACTTGTCCACCTTTTTTGATATTTCATGAGGACAGGGTGTCCTTGCGTACTAATCCTTTTTTTATGCTTAAGGTGGTTAATGAGTTGTCAGTCAGTCTATTAACTTGCCTACCTTTTTTCCCTCTCTGCAATCTGACAGTGAGAAGGTGCTACATACCTTAGATGTGCATAGACAGCTCAGATTTTATTTGGATAAAGCTAAAGCTATCATGAAGCCTGACCAGTTATTTGTTTCCTTTCATCCTAGGTCTTTAGGTTTGGCTGTTTCCAAGCAAACTATTTCCAGTTGGATTTCAAAGGCTATTTCTTTTTTTTAAACTTTTCATGACGAGTGCCTTCCTTCTGCTATTAAGGCTTATTCCACTAGAGCTGTGGCTTCTTCTGGTGCTTTTTTCAAAGGCTTAGATGCTAATTCTATTCTTGAGGCTTCTACCTGGACTTCTGTGCATACTTTTAACAAGCATTACCAGTTGGATTGTATCTCCAGAGCCAGAGCTGGTTTTGCTGATGTCATTCTTCATAGCTTTTTGGAGGGCACTGCTGCTTCCCCCCTCCCAGGTTTCTTCTTGAGCTTTTGCACTCTCTCATTAGTAAGGAATACTGCAGTGGTGTATTTAAGGACATAGTACAGTTGTGTAAAATCTTACCATAACAGTAGATGTCCTTGCCTTCGCCACTGCAGTATTCACTCCCTCCCTTCATCCCCCTGGTCTTTTTCCCTTCTTGGCTATGCAGATTCTCCTTGGACTGCTGTTCCCACTGGGGCAATCTGCTCTGAGGATGGTTTGCCTGATCATCACCTTTATGCCTACCTAACGCAAAGAGTAAGCAGGTTACGTTCAGCGTACCTTAAAGCAATGGAATTTTTTTGTAAACTGGCCAGACAGAGAGCTTCACGGCAGGTAATCCCATTAGTAAGGCATACTGCAGCTTTGAAGGCAAGGACATCTACTGTTAAGGTAAGATTCTACACAACTGTACTTTTTGTTAGTCAGTGTAACCTTGTTTATTCCACTGCTGCCATACATTAAATATAAAGATAATACACCTTAGGATGATGTAATTAGTACACTGTAAATTAACTTCAAGCCAATAAGCAGCTGCAGTATAAGGTTACCATCTTTTCAAATGCCCCCAAATAGAGCTTATTTTACGGAAATGTGATATTTTACACCACATACTGTAGCCACAGCCAGTGCACGACTGCTATTCATTATTTATGCCAACAATAAAGGCTCACTCTTGCGGAATTTAAGTGGTCAGTTACTGTTGTTTCATATAATATTACGGTGTTTCAGATACAAAATAAGCTTTTTATGCGCTATTACTGGACACTTACAAATATTTTTGGCCTAAAACGTCAAGACATTTGTAATTTTCTTAACCCCCCCCGCGCGGGACACAACTGCCAAACTAGAGACTGCCCTGTGTAAACACAGATTGTACCGGTGACAATCACAGACGTTATGTACTTAACCTGTCAAAAGTCAGTCGTAATGGTTTCTCGCATCTTGACAAACAGCTTAACACCCAATCTACTAAGGAGTAGCCAACGTACTGATTTCATTTCTCAACTTCTTTGCTCTAGAATCGGGAGCAAAACCAAAAATTATTAAGGAAAGGATTAAAGTACAAAATTATGGATAGTTTTTAAATATTAATCTTGTTCACTTAGAAAGTTAAGAGGACAAAAGATTTCACATCAGCATGCATTTTTCTGACGAATAAGAAGTATTAAACTGATACCGTCTAGCATGCCTAATTACAAGTTCCAGTGACTTATAAATTAAAACAAAAGCAAAAGTAACAATGCCATTCTACAAAACTACGGACAACAGAGCTACCATGTTTTACGTGACGATCCCTTAGTTTTATGGTTACAGTAAAACATTTAAATAATCGAATAACATTTACATTAACTCTCTATCAACACAACCACACCGACAACCTGTAATAATCACGTGTATGAAAGAGAAGGCAATACTCAAACTCAAAAAAAAAAAAAAAAACTCAACTACTCGTTTAGAATTCAAAGCGGCTACTTTTGACTGGAACACCAGTTTCAATAGTTGAAAGTCGAATTATCGAGTAAATAGAATTGGAAGGGTTGTTAAGATTTTTGTTTAGGTGTACTTTTCTAACATCGGCTAAGAATAATGTCGACAGCAATGAATTTTGGTACTAAATCATTTGCTCCTCGGCCACCGGATAAAGGAGCATTTCCGCTTGACCATTTTGGTGAGTGCTTGGAAGAAAAAAATATATATTGTAGCATAAGAGGCGGTGTGGCTAAGTTGCTGGGCTAGGTAACACATTTCTAGTTTTGTTTTTCTGATGTGATTTGGAATATTAACGCAATTTATTAATCGTTGCGTAAATTGGCGTTAGTTTGCGATTATCCCTTAAGCTATTTTATTCCAAATCAGTAACGTTTTTTAGCTAACAGGTGGGATAGAGTCTGAATTTCAAATATGAAGTGTCGCTTCATAGAGGCTACGGATGTACAAAATAAATGCAATACGCAGACTTATGCGAAACTTGCTAACAGTATACTCATGTTTGTTTAGCTGACTTACTGTTTGCAGATGATCAGAAAGAAGGGTAAACAGTACTTTTGTATTTATTAACTGAAATAGAACAGTGATCCAAGTGGGCATGTATTACTCAGCCCGGAAGTCAATGTAAGCAAGGTGATATTGAAGTGTATTAATCATGCAAAATACTGAACGTTTTCACAGCATTTGCTTTTAATGCATAACAGAAAATAGTTGCACCGACACCCTTCCACCCTTTTTCTCGGCGTAGGCCGAACCTTACTTTTTGACCGCATGGAAAAGTAAACTTAAACACAGCGATTTTATTATTTACCGTTAAGCCTGCAGTGGGTCAAACGTTCAGTAAATTCAAACTTAACCTTGTGTTATTCCTATTTCTACCTAGGGAAAATGACTTGGCAGCTTTCTATTTCTACCTAGGGAAAATGACTTGGCAGCTTTCAATCAAAAGGTGGGCGGTAAACTGACATTGCTGTCACAGGCGGGTTTTGGGCGTGGCTTGCTACTACGCATCGGGTGGGTTAATATAGCAATAACCCACGCCTGAGTGTGGGCAATGCTGGATTTACCCACGGTTGGTGTGGTTTGGTCACGAGGGTGAAGCCCGAGTAGCCAAACAAAGCCAGCCGTGGGTAAATCCAACATTACCCACACCCAGAAGTGGGTTATTGTTATTATACAGTGACATTATTTAAGAAAAAAAAGTAATTACTTTTCTTAAATAATGGCATTGTATAATGCCTCCTTGCTGCCCTTCTGCAGCTGTCTGGCATTCTGCGGCACACAATACATCAGAGCTGTGGGCAAAAAGCAACCGAGAAAGCAAGATCTCCGTTGCTTTTTACAAACTGTTTCGCTATGTTAAATGGGTTTAACATAGCAAGACAGCTTTAAAAAAAGCAATGGAGAATCTCCGTTGCTTTTTTTAAAGCTGTCTCGCCATGTTAAACCCATTTAAGAAAAAAAAGTAATTACTTTTCTTAAATAATGGCATTGTATAATGCCTCCTTGCTGCCCTTCCTTCTCTTTTAAGTATGCCATTGGATCTCGGATGTTTGTTAATTTGTTTTTGCTTTAAATAATGCTTCCTTATCAACTTGCATTTTTATTTGCAATGGTTCTACAGTTGCAGAGTACAGATGGTATTTTTATTAACTGCAACTAGCTAAATGCACTGGAGCACGTGGTCTGTCGCTTCCTTCGTTTAACATAGCGAGACAGTGTGAAGCAACGGAGATCTTGCGTTCTCCATTGCTGTAAAAAAAGAGTTATAGTAATGGAAAATGTCTGGGCGACCGGACCTTTTTCCATTACTATAACAGATTTACAACATGCACTCTGCCAATCAGCATGCACGTTTTTGAATATTAATGGGGGGGGTCGTTGTATAATACACTTCAGTATCGCCGGGTTGCTATAGTAGCTGAGGCTGCCCCTTTTGCCATGTTTTCTTCAGTTTTGGAGCAAGTTGACAACCTGATTCAGAGACTTTAAGCACTGTAAGTTGAACTGCTCTCTTTTAAGAAATGTGAGCCCACCCTTGTGTTCAGCACATCACTGGCATTCCACACATAGACATGACAAACCCACATTAATAGCTTGGCCATACAGAATCTCTGCCAGGGTAAGACTCACGCTCCACCGTGAATGGCTTCTTCTGCAGGTACAGAATTGCCAAAGTGACTTAACTAATAGTTCACAATGGCTGACGTAGCAGAAGCAGTGTGCAGGTACTGATGTTAATTATGCTTATGGATGCCTTACTTTAATGAATGAAGAATGATGTGCTATGCTACTTTTTAACACGAAGTTGTAGAGCAGTGCCATTACAAGGATGGAGCGAATGGCGTATGCCATTCTAATACATAGACTGGAATAACAAGAAACACAAAAAAGTAACGTGCAACATTGATATTTCAACTGGAGGTAAAAAACAAGTATGTGCAACAGAGTATATATTGTCAGAAATTTTAACTATGTCATTGGATCTCGGATGTTTGTTAATTTGTTGTTGCTTTGAATAATGCTTCCTTTTCAACTTGCATTTTTATTTGCAACGGTTCTACAGTTGCAGAGTACAGATGGTATTTTTAACTGCAACCAGCTAAATGCACTGGAGCACGTGGTCTGTCACTACATGTAGTGGATTTTGAACTTCCACCCTTGTTTGGTATTTGGAGTTGTGGTAATGCTTTTAAGAAGACAGAAGCGTTTAGATTTAGATATAGACCTGATTTATTCTGGGCTGAGTTATCTCAAGTTTATTTTGAGCAGAGTAACATTTTGTTTCAGGCTCTTGTGGAACCATGTGAGTGTGTCCAATTGCATCTAACTATGGTGCCTGCCTCTCTACCCAATTTGACTTTGATGATTCATCAGTTCTTTGCACTACAGTACCTGTAACTTCAGATGCACTGGTAAGCCTTGTTAGATCGGTTTACTCAAGTGGAATAGTTTTTGGCTTGGGTTTAGATAATACCATTGGCAAGTTAGCTGGGATTAGTGTGGGCCTTTAGCACTGTGTAGAGTATCTCAAATGACTGTTCTGTGAGGATCAGGTTTTCCCCAAGATCTTTGTGGCTGTTTGGACTGCTGTTCCAATAGGTCCATTAGATTGTAGTTATTGAAGATGTGATGTAAGATTTAATACGAGTAAAACCGTTAACTGATAAGAGTTCAAGTCGACATATTGTCAGTGACCAGTTCATTAAGTTTTCCATGTCTTGGGAATGTGGCCTTGAACTTTATTTGTTGGCTAGTCCTGATTGGTACGTGTAAAGTAGCACTGCTGTAATACTTGGGTGTATACAACCTCATAGCAGCCCTATAGCACCTATCTGCACAGGATGTAGTACAGAATGCTATGGTTGACTCTCTTCCATGCAGCTCTGCAGTGGCACGCATTGTGTGGTTTGGGTAGTAGATCCTGAAAAAAAGGGGGGACAAGGGGCTACAGAGTACATTTAAGGATAAACTTCCAATCCTGATACACAAGTTTGTGACTGAGAGTCTCTGATCAGCTTTCTGCATTCTCTGGTAATAGTATTGAATTCCCAACAACAACCTGCGCACCCATTTGTTTACAGTCTGCAGTTCTTGACACAAAGTTGTACATTGCAAGAGTCCCAGTACAAAGAATTCACACTCTCTAGCTCAGTTTCTTTTCTTCTTGATCTCCGCATATTCACAGTTGTTTTTTTGTACACAGCACGATCAAACATTACCTTTGTCTGAAGACACTGAATCTCATAGGGCACTATAAGTGAAATCCTGCATGGTAGTCCCCCAGTGGCCTCAAAATGCAGATCTCTGAAGCACCAAAGCTACATTTTTCAGGCCTGCTAGCATCATATACCTTGATGGATGGATGCCAATGATGTTTCTCTTTAAAGTTTTGTACTTTTGTGTTACTGTGTCTAAGCCTGAAGGCCAATAGAATACAAATTCAAAATCTTTTGAGGAAAAAAGCATGCTCTTTCCTTATATCCAACGCATTCATAAACTGGTGTAAAAAAAACGGAGTGCTTTGTATGTATTGGTGACATGTATGTTTTTTGTGCAAACCTGTTAAGATTAAATAATTGTTTACACAAAGATGTGGTAAGTGTCAATAACCTGCAAGTTTAGTGACATTCTTAGTCCCCCATGTGCGTAGTGTCTTAAAAGCTAGACACATAGACTGCCTCTGACATATCTGTAGGCTATGGAAAGTAGCATTAAAACTTTCAGTATTTCAAAACAGGGCTGTGATTGTACTCACTCGGTGTGTCTCCTCTGAACATTTTCTATGGATATAGTTTCCACAGTGTATAAATAAAGCAAGGGATTGTTTTCCAGTGTTGGGTTGACAGGCAACATATATTTGTTATTGGAACTGCAGTGAACTGATACATTGTTATGCATTTATAACTGTAATGTGTAGTGCATGAGTTTTAATTATTTACACATGGTTCCTAAAATATAATATGTTTCTTAATGTAATAGAAAACAAAGGCATGGAAAGCAGTGGTACTAAAACTCCCAAGGAAATGTATTAAAGTTAGCGCTTTCGTACAAATAAATATCAGTACTTCATCAGACTTTTAACTGCAAGATGGAACTGAGTGCTATTAAATATCTTCTAGCTAATCACATGATGCTAATTGCATAATTACTAAATCATCAAAGAGCTGCAGTAATTGCAAAAAATACAAATAATTCATAATAGTGTAATTAAACCATTTATATAAAATATTCTGCAATAAAAACTATAGAATAGTTAGATTTTTTTTTCTCTCTCCAGGCTTCTTAGTTTTAAGATGCAAGCTATAGAGCATGCATCATTTAGACCTGGATAATTAAAAGCATCAACTCTAAGTTGCCATAATATCAGCCCCAATTTGATCTATAACCCTGAAGGCGAAATTATGTTTGGGGTTCTTAGCCACATGTTTAGCCAGAGCATTCTCAGACCTATTACTTCTAATCACATATTGATGCTCATAAATGCGATCTCTTAGTCACCTGTCAGTTTTCCCGATATAGAAAACTGGGCAGCATTTGCACTTTGCCAGATAAATAACACTTTTGGAGTTACAATTGCATCTCCCATTACAGCAAAAATTAATCGCATTAATACAAAAATGTAAGCCTGTATCTGTAAACCTACAGCAAGGGCAAGATTCACACTTGAACATGCCCTTAATCCTAGGTTTAAAAATCCTCCTGTATTCAAAGTAGGATTTCAGATTTCATCCCCTTTTAAAAATGACCATCAGTCTATCAGACACTCTCTATTCCTAAGATTCTCATCACTCATAATTATATTCCAATTTTTCTGCAGGATGTCTTTCAGAAAAAAGCATCCTTACTAAATGGTGTAATAAAGGTTAGGTAATAGTCTACAGGGGTATCATCAAACGGTTAGGTAATAGTCTACAGGGGTATCATCAAACATAACAACAGAGTCAGGTTATGGTGTGCCAGAATTTGTGCTCACCCTGTGCGAATCATTCAGAATGGCTTCAAAGTATCCTGAAGATCTTTTCGTTATAACCTCCATAATCAAGTTTTCAACCAAAGTCAATGGATATCCCCGTTTCAGAAATACATTTTTAAGGAAGTCACATTTAACTAGAAAATCAGGGAAATCGGACACCATTCTGGCAGGCCTAACCAACTGACATTTCACTACTGATTCTCTTCTGGTGTTCTGGATGAGAACTGGAGTAATGGAGAAAAGAGTTTGAATATGTCTCTTTAATGAAAATAGCAACAGATTACTGCCTAGTTCTATCCTTCCTTAGTAAGACATCCAAACGTGAGATCTTATTTTCCTGAAAGTCGCTAGTGAATGCGAGAAAGTCAGTTGTGCTGTTCATATAGCATACAAAATTCTGAAACACATCTACTTCATCTTTAAATATAATAAAGATATCGTCCAAATAACAAAAAAAAAATAGACCGATGGTCATTTTTAAAAAGGGACAAAACATGAAATCCTACTTTGAATATAGGAGGATCTTTAAACATAGGATTAAGGGCATGTTCAAGTGTGAATCTTGCCCTTACTGTAGGTTTATAGATACAGGCTTAAATTTTTGTATTAATGCTATTAATTTTTCCTTTAATGGGAGATACAGTTGTAATCTCAAACATGTTATTTATCTGGCTAAGTGCAAATGCTGCCCAGTTTTCTATATAGGGAAAACTGACAGGCGACTAACAGATCGCATTTATGAGCATCAATATGCGATTAGAAGTAATAGGTCTGAGAATGCTCTGGCTAAACATGTGGCTAAGAACTGCGAACATAATTTCACCTTCAGGGTTATAGATCAAATTTGGGCTGATATTTGAGGGGGACCTATTTCTTTATAGCTAGAGAGATGCGAGTTGTTATGGCAACTTAGAGTTGATGCTTTTAATTATCCAGGTCTAAATGATGCATGCTCTATAGCTTGCATCTTAAAACTAAGAAGCCTGGAGAGATAAAAAATCAAGTATCCTTTTTTATGTTTTTTATTGCAGAATATTGTATATAAATGATTTAATGATGCTATTTTGAATTATTTGTATTTTTTGCAGTTACTGCAGCTCTTTGATGGTTTTTGATGATGGTTTTCTCTGATTATTCATTTAGTAATTATGTAATTAGCATCTTGTGATCAGCTAGAAGATATTTAATAGCACTCAGTTCCGTCTTGCAGTTTAAGTCTGAAGTACTGATATTTATTTGTACGAAAGCGCTAACTTTAATAAATTTCTTTGGGAGTTTTAGTACCACTGGTTTCCATGCCTTTGTTTTCTATTTTACTAGTTTGTGTTTGTTTTGGATTCGTTTACAAGTTTGTACTTACACGGCAACAGTTTTCAGTTTTGGTACACCTTCCCTATTTCCAGATGAGACCTCGAGTGGAGATACTAATCCAGATATTGGGCGGCTTACTTGTTTAATAAACATGTGGAACAAAAAAGTGGACGATTTGGTGGCTTTGGTGGTACACCTTCCCTATTTCCAGATGAGACATCGAGTGGAGATACTAATCAAGATATTGGGTGGCTTACTTGTTTAATAAACATGTGGAACAAAAAAGTGGACGATTTGGTTGCTTCGGTGGCAAGTAAGGTACTTAGTACTTCCATTAATGATACTGCCAGTAACCAGAGCTTGCCTTCTGTATCTCCTTTGGCTATAGCAGCTTGTGCTACAGTTAACCATCATCACGGAGCAAAGAATTCCAACGTGATCAACATTAGACCCACTACTGCTTTGGGACCTGTAAGTAGCAATAGCACTACTAATGGACAAGTCCAATCAGCCCATGCATTCTTCTTACAGGAATGCCTTGGTGGGTGATAATAATAGAAACTGGCTTCTACCCCCTTAAGGTTTAGAACTGACAAAGATGGATAATCCCTACAGACTCTGTCTGGACAGTTTATGATATTGTAACGAGGCTTAAGACTCTTAAGTCTTTTAAGATTAAAAAATTGCAGCTAGAGGTTGTGTATTTCCGTGAATGTATTGAACGGAATATCGTGCCAAAGGGACTAAGGAGCTGGCGGTATCCAACAGGTTTATTTCCTGACTCCCCCTTCCACAAAAATTTGATCAGTTTGTTTAATAAACAAGGCATTGAATTGATTAAGTGCTTTGTTGAACACTATACCATACAAATAATGGAACTGGAAAAGGAAATCAGCATATTGGATAATTCTCTGAGTGGATGCTGATTTCGAAAGGTACAAGTTTGATTATGCACGGATTTTTTTCCAGCATTGACGTGCAAATCAATAAATTGAGTGCTAACAAAATTAAGAAACTTAAAAGGGATGAGTTGGACTATGGGTTAGCTTATCCCAGACCGCCGCTATCACAACAATGGGGCGGGTTTTCTCAATCTGCTAGTTCTGAATCTGGATTGGCTGCTAATACAACGTCGAATGTCGGTGACGTAGCTGATACTAATGCCATTTTGGAGGAAGGCAAGCCCTGGGTTGAATATGGATGGTCCTTGTTGCAGTGAAAGGCTTCAGAATAGAAACGATGGAAGAACAATGGAAGTAACAACGAACGTAAGGTCCCATACAACCAACATGACAATAATTCGCATTTTCATAGCACTTCCTGTTGTGGACAGCAGCAGTCGAACCAGAGGGGGAACAACAACAAGAAAAAAAAAACCCTGAACGAATCACCAGCAAACAAGGAGGTAACTAATATCTTGGTTCCTATTCACGGAGACTTAGAACATGATGGCACAAATTTTGTGAGCGGAAATAAGTTTACCATCACTTTAACACTACAGAGGATTTTAAAGTTTTTAATTATTATACTTTGTTCCCTGTGAGTATTGAGTTGACTGACATTTTAGCTAAAGGAATGTTGTTTGTCCCTTCCAGGGGCTTTGATTTGGCTTAGACAATCGATCTCAAACTTTTCATAAGGAAGTTAAATTTGAATGTATTTTTCAGTACTAATAATGATACAGCTGGTATGATTAAAAATAATAAATTTAAAGTACGCAGCACATTTAATCCAATAGTACATCCCACTCTAACTATAGTTGAGTGGATTTGTGAATGTGATTTTTAGGAACTTGAATGTGTTCAGATATAAAGGTAACACTTCAAATAGTAATTTTAATAATGAAGAATGGAGGTTACTGCATACTTTGATTAACAGTGGTCTTAGGATTTCTAAACCCAATAAGGGTGGTGGTATTGTTTTAATGAACAATGAGTCTTGTGTACAGTCCCAGCCCCACGGGTCCCTGTTATCTTTGGTATATCAAAGATCCACAAATGCGTTAGGGACCCCCTTCTTCGACCTGTAGTGAATGGACGTAACACCATCACCTACCCGCTGGCGAAATTTATGGACCACAGTTTGAAGAGATACTTGTGTGATGAGACCCAGATTTGCAGGGACTCGTGGTCCTTTTTGGATAACGTAAGCAAATTAATTTTCAATAATAATTACAGCTTTGCCACAGTTGACGTTAAAGAGTTGAATACCACACAGTGTTGGTATTGACTGGATTAGCCAAGTTTTGTTGAGGAAAGGCGTTGATACTGATGAGTTATACCTAGTACAAGAATTTCTGGACCTCATTTTGTCCAACAACTTTTTTTTTCTGTTTGGTGATGATCTCTATGTCAAATCTAAAGGTGTAGCCATGGGGTCCCCATGTGGTGCCAGCTTTGCAAATCCTGTCGTGCTATTGGGAAAGGGGGTATATTTTTAATAAAACCCCCCTTTTTGAATATATTTGTTTTTACACGTGATATTTGGACGATATCTTTATTATATTTAAAGGTGAAGTAGATGTTTCAGAATTTTGTATGCTATATGAACAGCACAAATGACTTTCTTTCTTTCATTAGCGACTTTCAGGAAGATAAGCTTTCGTATTTGGATGTCTTACTAAGGAAGGCTAGAACTAGGCAGCAATATGCTGCTACTATTTTCAGAAAAGACCTATTCAAACTCTTTCCTCCATTATTGCAGTTCTCATCCAGAACAACAGAAAAAATCAGTAGTTAAAAGTCAGTTGGTTAGGGCTGCCAGAATGGTGTCCAGTTTCCCTGCTTTTGTAGTTGAATGTGACTTCCTTAAAAATGTATTTCTGAAACTGGGATATCCATTGACTTTGGTTGAAAACTTGATTATGGAGGTTATAACAAGATCTCCAGGATATTTTAAAGCCATTCTGAATGATTCCCGCAGGGTGAACATGAATTCTGACACACTACAACCTGACTCTGTTGTTATACTTGATAATACCTCTGTAGACTATTCCCTAACCTTTATTACACCATTTAGTAAGGATGCTTTTTTTCCTCAAAGATATCCTGCAGAAGAATTGGAATATAATTGAGTGGTGAGAATCCAAGGAATAGAGTGTCTGATAGATCGATGGTCATTTTTAAAAGGGGACGAAGTTTGAAATCCTACTTTGAATATATCAGGACTTTTAAACCTAGGGTTAAGAGCATGTTCAAATCCTGCCCTTACTGTATGTTTATAGACACAGGCGTACATTTTTGTATTAAGGCTATTAATTTTTCCTGTAATCGGAGATACAGTTGTAACTACAAAAGTGTTATTTATCTGGCGAAGTGCAAATGCTGCCCAGTTTTCTATATCGGGAAAACTGACGGGTGACTAAGGGATTGCATTTATGAACATCACTATGCGATTAGAAGTAATAGGTCTGAGAATGCTCTGGCTAAACGTGGCTAAGAACCCCGAACATAATTTTGCCTTCAGGGTTATAGATCAAATTGGGGCTGATGTTAGAGGGGGACCTGTTTCTTTATGGCTAGAGAGATGTGAGTTATTATGGCAACTTAGAGTTGATGCTTTTAATTATCCAAGTATAAATGATGCATGCTCTATAGCTTGCATCTTAAAACTAAGAAGCCTGGAGAGAAAAAAAAAATCAAAGTATTCTTTTTTGGATGGTTTTTATTGCACAATATTGTATATAAACGATTTAATGACGCTATTATGAATTATTTGCAGTTACTGCAGCTCTTTGATGATGGTTTTCTCTGATTATTCATGTAGTAATTATGTAATTAGTATCGTGATCAGCTAGAAGATATTTAATAGCAATCAGTTCCATCTTGCAGTTAGTCTGATGAAGTACTGATATTTATTTTTACGAAAGCACTAACTTTAATAAATTTCTTTGGAAGTTTTAGTACCACTGCTTTCCATGCCTTTATTTTCTATTTTACTAGTTTGTGTTCGTTTTGGATTCATTTACATGTTTATTAATATACTTTGATCCTTAAAAATAATCGCATTGGACACTGAAGTGATGTTTAGCATAGTCAGTATAGTGATCCTTAAAGGTCCAGAGTACTAGTTTGTGTTCGTTTTGGATTCGTTTACGTGTTTATTAATATACTTTGATCCTTAAAGATAATCGTATTGGACACTAAAGTGATGTTTAGCATAGTCAGTATAGTGATCCTTAAAGGCCCAGAGTACATCACTTTACACTTGTCAATGTGTGTGTTTGATCTACATTGACTTAAGCATTCATAGACTCTAGATGAATAGAAAGAAATACTATGCCAACAAAGTTCCCTGGCTTACACCACCCAAGAAAGTTATTTTCCTGTGCCACTGTCGAGCAGAGAGACAGAAGTGATCCCTGGGGTGGATTTTCTATTTCCCATCCACTCATTAAGATTTTTCTTGAAGAGTGCTAATGAAGAACTTTGCTTGACATAGATGGGTAGCCTGTTCCAGAGTATGGAAAGTCTCTGGGACAGGAATCTATCCCTCCAGCATGTCCTGTTTATTGTGGTGACAAGGTTTAGGTCCCAAGAGCGTGTAGCTTGGAGGGATTGGGATTTCTTTGGGGTTTAGCATGTCCAACAACTCTGGGTTTGACATAGCTTTATATGTTGGGCAGAGATCACCTCGGAGTAGGCGACATGCTATGGAGTAAAGCTGGAGATTTTTGAGATGGTCAGTGTAGGACATTTGTTTGAGGCTAGTAATCCTCTTTGTGAGGTACTTCTGTGGCCTTTCCAGCAGCTGCAGATGTCTGGTGAGGTACATTTGTCTCTGCTTGACAGTGGCACAGGAAAATAACTTTCTTGGGTGGCGTAAGCCAAGGAACCTTTTTGGCTAGGTTTACGTAGGCCCTTGGGCCGATAGCCTAATACCTACCTATGAGCATCCTGTGTTGCAAAAGTGCTGTTCTTGATGTCATCTGCATATCTGGCAGTCTAGTGGGTTTATTATTCAGCTTTCCAGTATCTATATTGAACAATATTGTTCCTAAAACAGAGCTGTGAGGGTCTCCTTTTAAGGAGCCCTCCGAAACCTGAAGACTCTTACTCCTCTTTTCTTGTCTTAAAGCCAAAGTAGGACCCAGTGCATCAAGCCAAAGTAGGACCCAGTGCATCACAACTGGATTCACATTCAGCATGCTAAGTTTTTCAATAATGGCAGCACAGACCTCCATCCTTAGAGAGCTTCTGTAGATGTGATTACTTTGGGGTTGGGGGGGATATCTCGACAAATGGCAGTTTTATGGTGTCTGGGCGTTCATACTTTCTCTTCATACTGGTGTACTTGGAGGCAAGATGGGGTTCGAACCATAAGAGGGCAGTTGGATGGTATTGGAGAATCCTGATCTTTCCCTGTGGTGTGAACTGTGAGAGTTTGGAAATAGGCAGTGTCAAACAGCCTGACATATCCTTTGGAGTCCAGTTCCTTGGAGAATAAACTTTATGTATGCATCCTGCTACTTAGTGAGGGATCCCCTCAGCTCCTTGGTGCCAAGTAAGTTTCAGTGGAAACCCTGCTGAAGCCTACATACCTACCTGACTAAATACCAAGTGCAAGAAATTGATCTCCCTTGTCCTTTCACTGCAGAAACCCCCAAAAGATGCTGTAACTCACATGTGCTGCATGTTTGACCTTGTCTACACTTTTTCCACTCTTTTTCGATGACTTCATCCTGAAGACAAAACTCTGCGACGATAGTCATCCTCATAGCTGCTTAGTGTTTTATGCAGAAGCCCTTCTTGAGTCCTACAAGAATGCTACTGTCCATCTCTTGAGTAGGTTTCACTCAGTATCTTCTAACGGACGTGGCTAACCTCCCAACAGTGTGAACATTAGCTGTAGGTAATAGTCTATGTTGATGTGATACCCTGCCTCTGTCTATAAAACTGAGAAAAAAGGGGGTTGATGCAGATGCTGTAACTTCCTTATCTGAAATAAAATCTGTATACTACCTTTTCCAAAAGCCACGTGTGTGTGTTTTTTTTTTTTTTAATTTGGGGCTACCTCCAGGAGTATAGGTACCTTTTTTGTTCTTACACCTGCAGTCCTGAAATACCTTGCAAATATTTTTTTAAATTGGTCTGAGTTTTTCTATTAAAGTATGCGTGGTTGCCATCTGTAACTTTTTTCACCAAAGACAATTTTCCAATTCCTTCAAAGTATACAGTGCCTTCCACAGAGCTTTCTGTTGCAGCACTGTTGCAAGATCCAGTACACCACAGAACTTGTATTTTATTCTGGAAAAGTTGCCTTGGGCTTTCTTTGAGTCTGCTAATACATCAGTCTTTCATGGAAAACCATTTTTAATCTCTTACACTTTATCTGTTGGTTAACAAAGACAGCCAGTCCTGTTTTAAAACAGCAGCTTAATCGGATTTAAAACAGTACATGCATTTGCCTGTTTCCTTTCTGGATTGTTTTAATCACCGTGTGGATGGTGATAGTCATGTTATTTATATGGACAGAACCACGTCCATATACAGAGACATCAGCTCTTTGTCTCTTTCCTTTTAAGTTTCCAGGTGACAGATTGTATGATTGCATCAAATTTTGTTACCTTAGTTTGATAAGCTGTGCATTCTGCCCTAGCGTTGGTGACCCTCTCAGTCGTTCTTTCAGAAGTACAGCTGTTAATGACATTTGTGCAGCAGCTACGTGGTCTTTTGTCAACACATTTGCACAACATTGCAAATTGTATGTCACTACTAGATCCATGTCTCATTTCCAGATCCCTTTCATCATTTGGATTTACCATTATCAAAAGGAGTGTTCTCCAATGGGGAAGAGATCCTACTCAGTATGGAGAGCTTGAGACATCACCCTACCAGTTACTGAGGATGGACTCATGTAAGGAAATTGGTTACTATATCCTAGCGATATCTTGTGTAACAACCTCCACCCACCTGCTTCCACCTTGCCTGAAGGGTCTTGTGTGTCATATGTTTGTAAAGTTACTGAATTTCTAAGAAATGGATCCATAGTTAATACTAAGCTACAATGTAAAATTGTCCTAGGAAGTATAATCACATAGTACTGTAGATTCTTATTAATCCTTTTTATATTTGCTTTGTATACTACTGTATTGTTTGTATGTTACTGCATTGTATGTAAAATGGAGCTTTACTCCTCGGTCCCCCGCTGTAAATGGACATGTGTCCAGTCAGACTTTCCCGGTCAACAAATGTAAAATAAATAAATACTAGCATTTAATTTACTGTTTCTATTATCTGTTAACTATAAAATTGTCTCTCTTGGAGCTTTTCTCCCCAGGCCTCCCCTGAAAATTGATTAATATCCAGTCGGACTTTCCCGGTTAACAAATGTAAAATAAATAAATAATAATAAATTGTTCTTTGGCAAGGCTAATGTTAGCTCTGGAAGGAAACCTAGGAGCAGAGAATTATGGAATGGGGAGATAACGAACAGCCTGGGAAAGTGTGGTTTGCCAAGTAGTACCAAAGCCTTCAGACCCAGGCTTAGTTCTATGAGTTAATGGGGATGGACCTACTCCTACAGATCCTTTTTATGGTAAATAACTTTTTAAGATGTTTCTATTCGACAATATTCTTTTTCTTCTCCTGGGACTATAAATTTGCATCCTTTCTACCATGAGAATTTATGAACGAGTTTATAATTCAGCAAAATAATGCTGTGATTTCTGTGTGTGTATGTACTGATTTATTTATTTTTTTTATGGCCACATCATCATTTTTTAAAGACTGGCAGGTTCAGAGTTGTGCTGCTGTTAATTGCAGGTGCATATATTGTTTTACTGCATCACCACTGAAGGAAGCTTCAGAAAATTTCTATACAGAATATCGAGTGTCACTTTATGTGGGTATTTCTAAGAAAAGCAAATGCTAAATGAATTGTTGAAACATGGTCCTAGTTTCAGAAATGCTGTGATTTTTTTTTTTAAGTTGCAACAGTATTGTACAGATGCAGGTTGTGAATGTCAGATGTTTGCAAATTTTTTTTCATATGAAATAAATGTATTTATGACACACACTTTTTTCCTCAAGGCGAAATGCAGAAAGGTAAGATAATGCATACACTGACTGGCTTAAATGTGCTATTAGTCAAATCAGTGCTTCACTGAATCTGGCAGTTCTCAGTTCTAGTTAATCCTATAATGTTTTGGTGTACAAGTTGTTGATTTGCCTCTGATCCATGGTAAGCAACCCAGCAAGAGATGCTTATCGAAGGGTAACTTGCTGCTTTTTTGTAAGTATTTTTCAAGCATTGGATTACATTGCCCATGTACTTAAAGTGGCATGACTAATGCATATGGCGGCCGTTCATCTTATTGATATCATGTCTGTGAGGTTGTGGACTAGTGAGGTTGTGGACTAGCTCATTCTTTCAGTGTAGTACAATGCAGCAATGAAGTTTGTCATGGGAGATGTGCAGAAGTCTTCTCAAAAAGCACCCTGGTCTGCAACAAGATAGGTGAAATAGGTCCTATGACTTAACAGTGCTAACTGCTGCACCTGATCCCATATTGTACTGATCTTTTAAGAAAGTTACTGACAGTGTGTAACAGCACTGAAAAAAGTCCATTCTCTAAACAATTCTGTATGTTAGCAGAACTTGTGTAAATAACATCATATGTTTGTTGTCTTTGCTCATCAGCCATGATGTAATATTTTTCTTTTGACCCCTCACACAAACGTCATTTTCTTATGGAGAATTTACTTTAGGATTGCACGTTACTTAAGCGGGTGCTTTTTCAAAAAGGTAGCCAGGTGCAGTTTTGCAGTATTTAATCCTTCAGCTATATATTTTTTGACAATTTTGCCATGACATTTGCTTTTGTTTAGAATGAAGCGTTTGTACTTCAGAACAGGTATCCTCCTCAGTCATCTTGGCAAGGCAGCAAGCTGTGTTTTCCATTTGTTTGCTTGAGAAGGGGACTAGTGCTTCCTTAGTATTCTTAGCTTTACAGCTAGCTAGGTACGGAGTAGAGGAATTAACAGCTACATAGATATCAGTAGGGACCTAAATCTACACCAGCAAATAAGCAAGACTGTGAGAGAGAAGTTCCTAAGTGTTTTCCCAGCGTATGAAATAATTTTAGTACTGCAGGTCAAATAAAAGCTATCCAAAGTTGCAAGTTAAAGCTAATCTAAAAAACTGGATGGATGTACACAAATTTACATCAGAGTTACAATGTACATCCTTGTATAGTTTGAGCAGAGTGCACAGTTAAGTACTTGTAAAGGATGGTATGAACTTTGGATGCGTGATTAAGGGTGCATATGGTGCATGGTCCCCTTAATTGTATGTCTAGTATTGTTCTTATGTTCCAATTTGGATCCTTTCAAGCCCGATGATTCCATATAAAAATAGTGCCTTGGTCACCAAGAAGCTGAAGCACTGTTACAAACATGGTTAACTAAATACTACAACGTACCTTTTTAACTTGAATTTAAGCAGTAAACTATTGATGCTACTTGATTTGGCAAGAGGACCTCATTTGGTCATTTCTTGTCCTAGGAACTTGTTAGAAAAATGTGTAATAGTAATATGCATGCTTAGTGCATTCGAGGTTTAAAAGGGTTAATACATTTATTCTGTTCACACTGCATGAATCTGCACAGCTATTAGAAACTTAACAAGAAGCATTTCATTTCTGCTAATGTCATGAAAATAACAAGACATTTCATTTCTGCTAATGTCATGAAACTTAACAAAGGGATATTCATTTCTGCTTATGCCATGAGTAAACATGCAGCTGCTAGAAAGTTTAAACCGTAGCCAGCATTACTTGTACCAACGCTAGAAATGTACCTTGAATCTAGACAAAATGTAACACATGTATTAGAACAGTACAATTGAAGAATTGAAAAGTTGAAATGGACTAAAATAAGCCCAAGGCCAGGTTGTTGTTTAAAATGTTTTGCAAAACAGCAGATAATTTAACTTGGTCAGCAATAAGTCTAGCAACATTTTCTGTAGAACATACAGAAAGCTGTGTCTAACTATGTCAGCAATAGAATAGTAACATTTTCTGTGTGACAGGAAGAGAACTGTATAAGAATAACCTACTAATCACCAATAATTCAGACAAACCTTGTGCCTAAATGCTTTGTCTCCTTGCTGCAAGTAATAAAGGGGCACCAACGTGAATTGGTCTTTGAAGTTTTTTCCTTTGGCAGATTGGTTCTTCGGACCGGAACCCTCTCTTCACCTCGGATCAGACAGGCCAGGTGGTTGAAACCGTATGGGGAAGAAACCAAATCGGTTCTTCTTATTTGAAAAGTCCTCCGACTGAATTGTCGTTCAAAAGAGGCCAACCACTTTCTGATCTGCGACTGAAGGACGGGTCTCAGCGAATTGGTGGTCAATCACGTGGGCTTGGGTAAGGTGAATCTACTTTTTTCTGTTTTCTGTTTTAGATCAGGGACTAGATGTGTATTGTTTTTGTTAGACTGTATTTTTCTTACAAGCCAGAGACAAAAAAGATTACTGTCTTGTCATAGATCAGGAGAAACAGAATAAGTAGGCAGTCATTCTGAAGAGACTGTAACAAAATTCGTGGTACCACGTTAAAAAATTAAGAAAAGTTACGTAACCATCAAAGGGTAGAACAAAATGGGTAATAATTGCACAAAAAGATCCCAAAATCCACCGTTAACAGAAGACGCAAAATACATGCTGTCGCAGCGTGCCGACAATATTAAATATTATTCAAAATGGGTTAATAAGTACGAATTTGACGAAAAATTAGAAAAATCCTCGCTTATCAAACTTGTCAAACAACTCGAAACCGATTCTAAAGGTCAGGTAAAAAAGCAACGTAAATTAGGAATTCCTCAGGCACACAGGTGGATTGAGGAAGTAAAGAGCTCCAAATAGACCAGCAAGGCAGCACAGAGTTCAATATATTTATTATATACTGATGAGTAGAACAAACTAGTTTCGGCCAACAGCCTTCTTCAGTGTAAAACAGTATAATCAAGTTCATTTACATCATCCTTTAAATACATATCAAGAGCCAATCAAAAGGTTGAGCTCATGAATACTAATAAGTTTGAAAGTTATTTGTAATACATGTTTTGGTGCACTTATGGTAAATCATATAGATATACAATAAGAATTGGTATGTATACACGAGTGAGGTTCATCCATAACAGGAACAATAACCACCAAGTTAATTACATAAAACTAAACAAGTTATTAGTATATTCTAACAAATTCATACAACAATATATTCATACTTGAAGTTGGTTTGTATAATCCCATACTGGAAGAGCCTCTATCACAGGCTATTCAACAGTACTTGGTTAAAAAAACCATAGATGAAAATATTAAATACTGACGTTCAAAGGACTCAAACATACTATGTCATAAAGGAACATATGTTGGACCAATATGGTTATGTATACATAAAAATGTATATATATAGAGATTAGTAGTGGGCAACACAAATAATAAGTATTGAGCACAAAGTAGATCAACAGTAATGGAACTGGCAGCCTGAACATAAGGGCTTTCACACATGTCCAGCATAAACATTACACCTATTATATATCTGTCCAAGACAAGATAAAGTTTATAACAGTTTGGAATTGACAACCCCATGGATAGTAAATAACCATTATGGTTATTGAAAAAATTTTTTTAACATGCTATATCTTACGGAGCATATATTTGACAGCTACATTGTGTCTGCCCACATACATATACCAATATAGGTCAATTATTATGCATAACTTGTAATAAACATGGGGTACAATGAAGAAATGGATCAACAATACAAGCCACCACCCATATCAAACATAGTATTAAAACATAGTATATATGTATGTATATAGAGATTGGTAGTGGGCAACACAAATAATAAGCATTGAGCACAAAGTAGATCAACAGTAATGGAACTGGCAGCCTGAACATAAGGGCTTTCACACATGTCCAGCATAAACATTACACCTATTATATATCTGTCCAAGACAAGATAAAGTTTATAACAGTTTGGAATTGACAACCCCATGGCTAGTAAATAACCATTATGGTTATTGAAAAAATTTTTTAACATGCTATATCTTAAGGAGCATATATTTGACAGCTACGGTGTGTCTGCCCACATATATATACCAATATAGGTCAATTGTTATGCATAACTTGTAATAAACATGGGGTACAATGAAGAAATGGATCAACAATACAAGCCACCACCCATATCAAACATAGTATTAAAACATAATCCATATGACTTGATATCTTACCACCCTGTCCAATATTGGACCAGGATGTTTGACATTCATAATCTTAAGGATATATAAATGGGAGACCAAAAGAAATTCCCCACTTAGTGTCCTATTGTCGAAAGTGCTAATACTAACTCAATCTATTCTATAAGTGATCATTTAATCCCGGGTGAAATAAAGCCCCCAGTGTAATAATCCAATGTTTCTCCTTCCGATCCAGTATCCCATGCCAGCCTTGTTTGTTTGTTCTGTCCCCAGAAATGCGGTCAATGACCATAAAAGTGAATCTCGCTTGAGAATGTTTTAATGTATGTTGATATAGGGCACTGGTCTCCTTGTGGTTTTTGATATCACTGCGATGTTCGTTCATTCTAAATCTTAGGGCTCTGGAAGTTTGTCCCACATAGAATCCCCCACAGTAGCAAGATGCCAAGTACACCACCCAGTCGCTACTGCAGTTTCCAAAGATCTTAATATCAAAAACTTTACTAGTATTACGACTTGTAAACGCCTTGGATTTCAGCATATATTGACAGGAACCACAGTGGCCACAGGGGAACGACCCAATGAGTTCATCACCATGAAGTGTCAGTTGTTTGTGAATAGTCCCCCCACTTGCCATATGTTTGAAATGTGAAAAGTAGGAGCCTAAGGTCTTACCACGTTTATACGAGAAAAGACAACGAGGTCCCAAAAAACTTCGCAGCTTATCATTGGCCAATAAAATGTTCCAATGTTTATTAATGATGTTAATTATTAATTAGCTCTACTCTGAGCTGACCAAATATCAAATCCATCATATCCCCTGTTGATAAACCTCTGACTGAGATCCCTACTGGCCAATTGATATTCCTCCATGCTGGTTGGTGTGGCGGGCTGATGTAGGATACTTGCGGGAATTTGTTGAATATCTCAATGATAATGTCTGGGGAATTGAATTTTCTGTGACATTTGATAAGAAGTCTATCAATTTTTTGGATGTCACAGTGTACAGGAACCCAGATAATACTCTGTCTACGAGGGTTTTCCGCAAGTACCCGCAATATAACACCTTGTTACATGCATCAAGTTTACATCCCCGCCACACAATCAGAAGTATTCCAATATCCCAGTTTATACGTATCAAACGTCTCAGTTCCAACATGGAGGAATATCAATTGGCCAGTAGGGATCTCAGTCAGAGGTTTATCAACAGGGGATATGATGGATTTGATATTTGGTCAGCTCAGAGTAGAGCTAATCGTCTTGTGAGGGACGACTTATTACAATATCAGAATAAAAATAAAAATCAATCCTCTTCCAACACAAGTGTTAGGTTTATTACCACTTATAGCAGAAACATTAATATGATTAGAAACATCATTAATAAACATTGGAACATTTTATTGGCCAATGATAAGCTGCAAAGTTTTTTGGGACCTCGTTGTCTTTTCTCGTATAAACGTGGTAAGACCTTAGGCTCCTACTTTTCACATTTCAAACATATGGCAAGTGGGGGGACTATTCACAAACAACTGACACTTCATGGTGATGAACTCATTGGGTCGTCCCTGTGGCCACTGTGGTTCCTGTCAATATATGCTGAAATCCAAGGCGTTTACAAGTCGTAATACTAGTAAAGTTTTTGATATTAAGATCTTTGGAAACTGCAGTAGCGACTGGGTGGTGTACTTGGCATCTTGCTACTGTGGGGGATTCTATGTTGGACAAACTTCCAGAGCCCTAAGATTTAGAATGAACGAACATCGCAGTGATATCAAAAACCACAAGGAGACCAGTGCCCTATATCAACATACATTAAAACATTCTCAAGCGAGATTCACTTTTATGGTCATTGACCGCATTTCTGGGGACAGAACAAACAAACAAGGCTGGCATGGGATACTGGATCGGAAGGAGAAACATTGGATTATTACACTGGGGGCTTTATTTCACCCGGGATTAAATGATCACTTATAGAATAGATTGAGTTAGTATTAGCACTTTCGACAATAGGACACTAAGTGGGGAATTTCTTTTGGTCTCCCATTTATATATCCTTAAGATTATGAATGTCAAACATCCTGGTCCAATATTGGACAGGGTGGTAAGATATCAAGTCATATGGATTATGTTTTAATACTATGTTTGATATGGGTGGTGGCTTGTATTGTTGATCCATTTCTTCATTGTACCCCATGTTTATTACAAGTTATGCATAACAATTGACCTATATTGGTATATATATGTGGGCAGACACACCGTAGCTGTCAAATATATGCTCCTTAAGATATAGCATTTTAAAAAAATTTTTTCAATAACCATAATGGTTATTTACTAGCCATGGGGTTGTCAATTCCAAACTGTTATAAACTTTATCTTGTCTTGGACAGATATATAATAGGTGTAATGTTTATGCTGGACATGTGTGAAAGCCCTTATGTTCAGGCTGCCAGTTCCATTACTGTTGATCTACTTTGTGCTCAATGCTTATTATTTGTGTTGCCCACTACCAATCTCTATATACATACATATATACTATGTTTTAATACTATGTTTGATATGGGTGGTGGCTTGTATTGTTGATCCATTTCTTCATTGTACCCCATGTTTATTACAAGTTATGCATAATAATTGACCTATATTGGTATATATATGTGGGCAGACACAATGTAGCTGTCAAATATATGCTCCGTAAGATATAGCATGTTAAAAAAATTTTTTCAATAACCATAATGGTTATTTACTAGCCATGGGGTTGTCAATTCCAAACTGTTATAAACTTTATCTTGTCTTGGACAGATATATAATAGGTGTAATGTTTATGCTGGACATGTGTGAAAGCCCTTATGTTCAGGCTGCCAGTTCCATTACTGTTGATCTACTTTGTGCTCAATACTTATTATTTGTGTTGCCCACTACTAATCTCTATATATATACATTTTTATGTATACATAACCATATTGGTCCAACATATGTTCCTTTATGACATAGTATGTTTGAGTCCTTTGAACGTCAGTATTTAATATTTTCATCTATGGTTTTTAACCAAGTACTGTTGAATAGCCTGTGATAGAGGCTCTTCCAGTATGGGATTATACAAACCAACTTCAAGTATGAATATATTGTTGTATGAATTTGTTAGAATATACTAATAACTTGTTTAGTTTTATGTAATTAACTTGGTGGTTATTGTTCCTGTTATGGATGAACCTCACTCGTGTATACATACCAATTCTTATTGTATATCTATATGATTTACCATAAGTGCACCAAAACATGTATTACAAATAACTTTCAAACTTATTAGTATTCATGAGCTCAACCTTTTGATTGGCTCTTGATATGTATTTAAAGGATGATGTAAATGAACTTGATTATACTGTTTTACACTGAAGAAGGCTGTTGGCCGAAACTAGTTTGTTCTACTCATCAGTATATAATAAATATATTGAACTCTGTGCTGCCTTGCTGGTCTATTTGGAGCTCTTTACTTGGTTTGGACCGTGCATCCTCTCGGGCATAGGACTTGGTACATTCGGATTGAGGAAGTAAACCATAGGGAACAAAAGAACAAAAATTCAAAAGCAATGTTTTTAGATGAGGATAATAACTTGGTAATAGTATCAGCACCTCCGCTTCCCTTACCGGAATATGAAGCAAGTGAACATGTTAGTTGTAGCAGTAGTCCCAACCATGCAGGGTATGGAAGCACAGCGACAAATTGATACCTTTGCAGTGCAATCGGAGAGTGAAATATTTTATTGGTACAGCCAGGGCTTGGTTACGACTGGTCCAGGGACTGTAACCGAAGAGTTAATGAATGTAGCCATCAGCAAGTTCCCCTCCCTTGACATTGATAAGCAACAACTGTTGCACTGTACCCTGTATTATTGTCGTACACCAGGACCTGATAAGGAATATGAGCAAGAATTATTTAAGAATCATGCAAACAGATTGATATTGCGTAACCTGTACTGAGACACAGAAGGGAACAGTGTTGCCAGCTGTTCATTGCCCCAGGAGTTCTTTGCACTTTATAAATCTAATCGATTACCACATGTTAGCTTAACCAAAAACAGAAATATAGAATGGGCAGACCTAGGAGAAAAAGTCACAAGATGGGAGAAATAGACAGAACTTGTCAGAACAGGGAATACAAATACAGAAGTTAAATTGGATAACTCAGACCAACCCAGCTGTGCACTTGCAGTCTGGCGAGGACAGCTGATTGACACTCCTGTTAAAGGAGGAAGAAAATGCCTTACGAAATATACCAGAGATCCTCTGGTCAACAGGAAAATCAGATGTAGGACTCATTCGTACAGCGGGACCAGTTACTATCACGCCAAAGTCAGCATTCAGACCACAAAAAAAGACAGTATCCCTTAAGAAAAGATGCAGAGGCAGGGATAAAGCCTATTATAGCAGCCTTACTTAAAGGAGGGATACTAGTAGAATCACCCGATTCACCATGTAACACACCCTTATTTCCAGTCAAAAAGGCAAATGGAGAATGGCATATGGTCCAAGATTTACAAGCTGTAAATGATGCAGTAATACCAAGGGCACCCACGGTGCCAGACCCACACACCCTGTTAAATGATTTGAAACCCCAACAGAAGTATTTTTCTGTGGTAGACATCAGCAATGCATTCTTTTTGATACCAATACACCCTGATAGCCAGTATTGGTTTGCATTCACATTTCAGGGGAAAAGGTATACATATACGCGACTACCACAGGGATATTGTGAAAGTCCCACGATATTCTCACAAGAAATGACAAGCAACTTGGCGGGATTCACCCCACCAAGAGGCAGTCAGATTTTACTTTATGTTGATGACGTCTTGCTGGCAGCCCCCACCCAGCAGGATTGTAGAGAAGATACCATAGCACTTCTACGATTTTTTAGCCGCTGAAGGACATAAGATAAATAAAAGTAAACTGCAGCTTTGGAAAAAACTGGGATATGTAATATCCAAGGAAGGTAGAAAATTAGATGAGGACAGAAAAATAGCAATTTTGCAAGCACCAAAACCCACTACCAAGAAGGAAATGATGTCCTTCCTGGGTACAACTAATTGCCGGAGCTGGATTCCAAACTATGCTTTGGAATCTGCACCTCTGACTGACCTTATATATAAGAAGCCTATGGCAGTGCAGGATTTGTTACAATGGACACCAGAGGCAGAATCTGCTTTCTGCAAACTGAAGCAGTTAATAGCATCCTCATTAGTTCTGGGATTGCCAAACTACCATAAACGTTTTGTAAGCAGGGTTACATGAGATCAGTATTAACACAACAGCATGGGGATAAACAACGCCCCATTGCTTACTATTCATCACAACTAGACCCAGTGGCACGATCCTTACCCCACTGTGTACAAGCAGTAGTTGCAGCTGCAATGGCAGTACAGGCTTCAGCCTAAGTAGTCTTATTCCACCCTCTCACTTTGAGAGTACCTCATGCAGTCACGATTATTTTACTACAAGAAAAGGTGGCATATCTTTCCCCTGCTAGGCATCTTTCCTGTATGACTATATTGATGAGCCAACCTCATATGACAATTGAGCGATGCACAACTTTAAACCCTTCTACTCTGCTCCCGACCCCTGCAGATGGCACACCGCACCGCTGCCTGCAGGTAATTGAGCAAAAGGCACTACCTGGAAAAGATCTCACTGATGTCCCCTTGGATGATGCCGAGGTGACATACTACGTGGATGGCTCGTGCAAAAGGGGTCCTGCAGGACAGAACCTAGTAGGATATGCAGTAGTTTCTGATACTAAGATTATAGAAGCAAAACCTTTACCACACAACTTATCTGCACAGGCAGCAGAATTGATTACCCTGACACGGGCATGTACCTTTGCAAAGGGTAAATGTGTAAACATTTTTACTGATAGCCAGTACGCTTTTTCTACTGTACATGTTTTTGCGCAACAGTGGAAAAACTGGGGAATGATAACATCTACTGTCAAACCTATAAATCATGCACAGTTTATTTTAGATGTTTTAGAATCTATTCAGTTACCTCAGAAAGTAGCCATTTGTAAATGCACAGCTCACACCAAGCAACAAGATAGGATTTCAAAAGGTAATGCAAGAGCTGATACAGCTGCAAAACAAGCAGCGACAGAAGTATTTCTTTTAAATGAGGAATTACAACCCTATGAGATTTTAGATTTAGAAATGTTAAAAACAATGCAGACACTCACTACACAAGCTGAAAAACAACGATGGGTAAAATGAGGAGCAATTCCCGAAAAGGGGCTGTACATGTTTAGAGAAGGGAAACCGATACTACCCTCTAATTTGTTTCGATATGCAGCTTTGTTGAGCCATGGGCAGTGCCATGTCTCAACAGGGGGGATGGTACAGCTGGTGAACCAGGTGTTCACAACATACGGATTTACAAACTACTCTAAAAAAATTTTTTGTTTGACGTGTCAGATTTGTAATAAACATCCTTGCTTGGGCTTTATCGCCCCCTGTGCATAGAGTTTCCCTACACCACCATATCCGTTTCACACTATCTGTATGGATTTCACAGAATTGAACAAATGTGAAAATAAGTAGTATTGTCTTGTCATTGTAGATATGTTTTCCAGGTGGGTGGAAGCCTTTCCAACCAAAAATCCAGATGCAGCTATGGTGGCAAAAGTACTTGTCAAAGAAATCATTCCTAGGTTTAGTATTCCGGAAAGGATCTACAGTGACAATGGTACACACTTTGTAAATCAGATCATACAGCAGTTGAGTAAGCATTTTGGTATTTCTTTAAAAAATCATTGTGCATACCATCCACAATCTGCAGGGCTAGTTGAAAGGCATAATGGTATATTAAAAAACAAATTGTGAAAATTAATAGCCGAGACTGGAAAAAAACTGGTTATACTGTTTACCCCTGGCACTGTTGGGCATGAGAACTGTCCCTACAGCAAAAGGATTGACTCCTTTTGAAAAATTATTTGGAAAGGCTTACTACACACCCCAGTGGAAACTTCTCATGTAATCAGACCAGGAAGCTGATTTCACACTAGCTGAAGATATGAGAAAGTTATTGAATTCTAAACATCTGCTGCAGTTAAATTCTGTTTCAGATAGTAAACAAACCGAGACATCAGAGGTGGCAGTAACGCCCGGAGAGTGGGTGTGGATCAAAAATATAAAGAAGAATTGGTCATTGCCAAGGTGGGAAGATCCTACCAGGTGCGTCTTTCGACACCCACTGCAGTCAAGATAGCAGAGCGAGCTTCGTGGATCCACCTGATGCACTGCAAACTAGTTAAGAACTTTGAACTGGACAAAAATCTTACCTCTCCATCGGGGCCCTCAGCCCAAAGTCTGGCTACAAAGGGGGGTCAGATCAATAGGACTGATCCGTCTCAACCCCAGTGAAGAAACCATCAGTGCTGAAGGTCCTATTAGGGCAGAGAGTAAGAACACGTGTCTGAAGTAAAGATGACAGAATCCAGTAAGATCCAAATGCACCTATTCGGAAGAGTCGGAGAAACAGAAATGCAGAACAACGTTTCCTCAGAAGTATTGCATAACCATCCTGTTGACTGTACTAGTGACAATAATCTTTTTGTTGTGGCCATTCCTTTTCACAGCCACACAAACTGAACTGAACAAGCATGTAGAGTGGCATGCAGAATGGCACCCAAATTTTAACACTTACCAGGCAATCAAATATGTGTATGCTGAGACCTTCAATGTTTCGAATTGCTGGATTTGCACAGCTTTGCCAACAGCATATGGGGGTTACTGTTAACTTCAGTCCCCCTAGGAGCCAACAAGACCTGGGAAAACTTAATTTATGATACATCAGATGTCGCATCACAAGATAAAGTAGCATTGCACTTGTCTGTTCGACAGAAGGGGACTGTGTGTTTTTTACAAAAATGATACAGTTCAGGTGGGTTGGAGCAATTGCAATGTGACTGTTCCCTATAGATGCTACACTAAACCTGATAACATAGGATCCTATTGCAACACGAGCTATGCTTCATTTGTTGAACTGATGCATAGGACAACTGGTGAAATAAAAGATAATGCTGACCTTTATAGACAGCTGTCTATAATAGACAAAAAAATGTTTCATCCAGAGCCAGGACATAGTAAAGTTGCTACCAAAGTAGAAGATTGTTACTTTGTATATGGTAGGAAAGCATATAAGTGGTTACTTGAGACTTGGTCCGGCAGTTGTTTTTTGGGGTGCCTGGTTCCGGCCATACGACACACAGCAGTTTTACCTCAAGGAAGCATTCAGAATGTTTGAGAAGTCAAAAAGCCTGTCAATCCAGTGGGGCAAATCAATGTGCGCTGGAAAAACCATCATGCTGTGGGCTTAGGGAAAAATGGACTGTCACATATGGACTTGAGTGATACTGTTATCTTGTGGGCAGGTGTACTGCCAGCATATGGAGCAACAAAATCAATCTGGGAACTGAGAAAATTGTCTAAACGTCTCAAAATAATGAGCAATGCAACCTTTTCTGCCCTAGAATTGGTGACTGATGAACTGACTGCCATGAGAACAGTAGTGCTTCAAAACCGCATGGCTCTTGACTTCACCCTAGCAGCAAGAGGAGGTACGTGCGCTTTAATCCAGGAGGAGTGCTGTTCGTATATTCCTGACCACAAACATGAGATAGACAACCATCTTGAAGTAATTCAGCAGGTGTCAGCCATGACTAAACCAGGACCAAATCCATTGACGGACTTTTTCCAGAAATTGTTTGGGGGGTGGGGCAGTATCCTGATAAACATCCTGATTGCCATCTGTGTAGGAATGATCCTACTGGTGGTATGTGTGTACTGCTGCATCTCTTGCATGAAAAGACTGATTAAAGACGTTATAGACATGTCAGTTTCAGAAACCTTATACCAAGGTGCTGAACTTTAAGAATTGCTGAAAAACTGAAAATACTTTCATAAGTTTAAACTGAATGACACTCCACTACAAATCCTGAGTAGAAAGAGGTTAGGGGAAGAAAAAATTGTTTATGCTTATCTTGAAAGTAGAATAAAAGTAATAAAATGGGGGAAATGTTAGAAAAATGTGTAATAGTAATATGCATGCTTAGTGCATTTGAGGTTTAAAAGGGTTAATACATTTATTCTGTTTACACTGCATGAATCTGCACAGCTATTAGAAACTTAACAAGAAGCATTTAATTTCTGCTAATGTCATGAAAATAATAAGAAGCATTTCATTTCTGCTAATGTCATGAAAATAACGAGACATTTCATTTCTGCTAATGTCATGAAACTTCTGCTTATGCCATGAGTAAACATGCAGCTGCTAGAAATTATTGATAAAGAAAACAATAGATGCTTGAAAGTTTAAACCGTAGTCAGCATTACTTGTACCAAAGCTAGAAATGTACCTTGAATCTAGACAAAATGTAACACATGTATTAGAACAGTACAATTGAAGAATTGAAAAGTTGAAATGGACTAAAATAAGCCCAAGGCCAGGTTGTTTTTCTCAAAATGTTTTGCAAAACAGCAGATAATTTAACTTGGTCAGCAATAAGTCTAGCAAAATTTTCTGTAGGACATACAGAAAGCTGTGTCTAACTACGTCAGCAATAGAATAGTAACATCTTCTGTGTGACAGGAAGAGAACTGTATAAGAATAACATACTAATACCAATAATTCAGACAAACCTTGTGCCTCCTTGCTGCAAGTAATAAAGGGTGCCTTGCTTGAACCTAACGTGAATTGGTCTTTGAAGTTTTTTCCTTTGACAGAACTCAATAGTCTGTTCTAAATGTGGCATCCTCCATGCAAAATGGCAGGGCTACCATTTTGTAAAAGTAGTTTCAGTTTTAAGATAGTGTATGTTGCACAGCAAAATCTTGCTTCTGCTGAAGCAGCAAAGTTACCTCAGATAAGTGTGAATCAGTTTTACTTTTTGTAATTTCCACGCTGAAGATTTTTAGTTTTGTTTCTGTATAGATGCAGAATCTATGGTATGATCCCTGTTATTCTCATTAGGGGTAATTAATTATGGACCATGGGATGGGTAAAGGCCAGTCTCTATTCAAATGAGATAGGTTAATTTGAGCACAAAAAGGGAAATTGGGTAGGCTTAAAGTGGCCCACAAGGGCAGCCTACTAACCTATGTTGTTATTTAGGCACATTATAGATTAGATAGATGTTTTAAGTTACACAAATTATTCGAGTGGTAGTACAGGCAAACGAAATAAATGTTTATTTTTTCACCCTGCTTTAAAGAATGTTATGTGCTGCATATTGTGTGAGACTTGATGTTTTTAAACATTATTTTGCGCTTTTCTAAAACAGGTGAATGCAGTGAATTCAAAGACAATTTTATGAGGTGTCTCAGACAAAATAATTTTGAAAATTCATTGTGCAGGCAACAGTCTAAAGAATACCTACAGTGCAGAATGGAAAGGTATTTATAATGCATGGCTTTTTGTTATAAAGCTTACTAAGAAAAAATATATTTTTGGCTGAGTTTAATCTCCAGGGTAACTATTTAAGTCTGTATTTGGAGAGCAGTTTGATTCTTTGGCTGAAATAAAGGCAATTGTGTCCAGACCAGTATGACTTAAAAGGGTGAAGAAATTGGTAATCTAGACTTGAATGCAAATATGAACTCCAAGGTTGCTGTAGCTTAAAGTACAGTACAACAACCTTGGATTTGGTAAATGGTATCATTTTTTTTCTTGTGAAAACAGTCTCACCAGTATGAAGATCTAACCTGCACTTCTTGGAATTAAAACGACTGTCCTAAAGATGCCAGTTCCTCGCCTCAGTGGCATCTTCATCTTGCAAGTACTTAATGAAACTCCCCCTTTTTTTTATTTTATCCCACCCCTTCCTAAACCCCTCATTACTAACATTGTAACTTCTGTGTCATCCTTTAACTACCTTATCCTTTTATCCTTTCTCGAAATCCCCACCTGTTGTCTTCTAACATCTATATCTGTAATGCCTTTAACACTGCCATCCCTCTTTACTTAAACATTCTTTCCACCATGCTCAATCTAGATTGGTTATGTTCGTAAATACAGTTTAAGCTGTCTGCAAAACATCATGTATGCTTCTGCTCTCTGACATACTTTTTCCTGCATAGCTGCATGTCTACATCTTTTCGACTGTATGTATAACGTTATGCGTGTTCTTGCTCAGTTGTAATTCTCATGAAAAATGTATGTATATTTATTTTGATTCTTCTGTAATTTAAATGTCATGCTTTGTCATAATCTTGTGATGTATTTTGTAATGGTTGAAATTTCTTTTTCTGCTACTTTGCATTGGAAGTTTTCTCCCCAGGCCGCCACTGCAAATGGTTGTTTTACAGGTCATTGATACATTTAAAGATCTATTGAGACAGAGGTAGAATCATCACAAGTTACTGAAACATTTAATACTAATCCCAATAGCACAAACGGACACATCAAAGCATGAAAGATGTCACACAACACTAATGAAGGGAGAATCTCCCCACAGTTGTACGTGAGAAGATGAAAACAGTGATTTATCACTTTTGAAACAAGTTATTTCTGATGATCAGGGAAACCTAGGAAAGGCATGCTGCCCAGTACTGTTGGCAAATAGCATGTATCTTGGGTTTCCCAACAGATCTAGGTACAGAAGGCCCCTGTCATTCAGTTGCCATCTAACATGGAGCTCTTTGCCGAAAAATACGTTTTTCAATTTCATGGCCTGCTTTTCCTCTTCATAATATTTAAAACTTAGATTTGCTATCTTTATTATTATTTGCTGACAGTGCCACAGAGAGCTTAAAAAGGTAACGTGCACTTAAATGTCTTGAAGGTCCCCTTATATCCAGAAGACTATGTCCTCTACATATTCTTGCGGTATTTCATGATCATAAAGTGGTTAAACCCTTCCAAGAATAACACTCCTGCTCAGGTTTCAAGGTGTACAAGGTGCACAATAGTGATGAGTAGGTGGAGGAACTGAGTACAGGCTTGCAGGTATTCACATATTACAGCTCTGTTTTATTGAATTGTAGAGTTTTCTGGTCATACAGTAGGCCAATTAAAAAGTAAACCTTGATACAGGACTATACAACCATTCTACAGTTGAATATTAAGAGCCAAATTATTGCAACCTTGAGACTTGCACCTGATGGTAATATACTTTGTTTATTACAAACTTGTTTTTGGGAGAGGTTACAAAGAAGTTATGGTTATGGATGTTAAAGAAGTTATACCTAAAAAAGAAAAATTTGAAACCTATTTTGGTAGAACTTATGAGACAAAAGGGGAATAGTGGTAGATGCAGACATGCTTTTCCTGTTATTACTGTCTGTGTATCCCTGGAATCAAAAACATGTTAGTAATAACTGGAAGCATTCTTGGCAGTCCATATTTATGAAAAATATTGGGCAATGCATTTGTTTATTAATAAAAAGGTCTGGTGTGTGTGTGTGTGTGTGTGTGTGTGTGTGTGTGTGTGTGTGTAGATTTTATATATATATATATATATATATATATATATATATATATATATATATATATATATATATATATATATGTCTATGTATGTGTGTGTGTGTATATATGTATGCCTTTGTAGTGGATTTTATGTGCTGGTAGAAACTTAAAAGTTTTAGTTGTAGTATTTGTGGAACTGGTTGATTTAGCAAAGATACAGGAGGCATAGGTTCATAGTATCTGCCCTAGGGCATTTATAAGCCTAGCCAGAGTGTGTTTGGCTTTCGCCACTCATTTTAAATGACTTTTGCTATGCCCTTTTTCGAGGTTAGTATACTGTGCCTCTGTCTATCAGTGACACAGAAGTGATACCCGGGGTAAACCTACGATCTCCCATCCTCTCATCAAGATTCCTCTTGAAGAGAGTCAATGAGGGACTCTGCCTAACCTGGACTGGGATTTTATTCCAGAGTGAAGGGAGCCTCTGGGTTATGAATCTGTCCCTCCAGCATGTCCTATTTATTTCAGTGCTGAGGTTCAAGTCTCTCGAGTGCGTAGCTCGATGGGATTTGGATTTTCTGAGGTGCAGCATGTCCATTAATTCCGGGTTGGACATGGCTTTATACGTCAGGAACAGATCGCCTCTGAGCAGGCAGTATGCCAGTGAGTAGAGCTGGAGTTTCTTTAACCGGGCAGCATATGGCATCTGTTTGAGCCCTTTGATCCTCTTGGTGAGGTACTTTTGGGGCTTTCCAGTTGCTGCAGGTGTCTGGTAAGGTACATCCCAAAAGGGGCATTGTACTGAATTATGGGCCTGATGAGGGATGAGTAAAGAGGCACGATGACCTCCCCTGATTTAGATGTGAATCCTTTCATGATTAGGTGGGCTATATAAAATGTTTTTCTAACCACTTTGGCCACGTGGTTTTCAAATGAGAGATTGCTATCAACTTGGGTCCCCAGGTCCCTATTTACTTCTTCCGTACTTAATGGATTACCACCTATGTGGTAATTTGTGGGCACTTTGTTTTTGCCAAAGGGGATGACTATACACTTTTTGGCGTTTAGCTTGAGGCCATGGCTCTGGCACCAGTTGTCTGTTTCTATGAGGCCCTTTTGTAGGATGCTTGTGTCGGCTGGAGAGTCTATTATGGCGCCTAGTTTGCAGCCATCTACGAACTTGGTCAGCCACAGTCCTTCCGTGTTGGCCTGTACCTCCGAGAAATATATACCGAACAAGAGAGGTCCCAGGACTGAGCCTTGTGGGACGCCACTTGTAACTGGTTTGGAGTCTGACATGGCTCCAGCAATTCTAACCATGTGGGTTCTGTCCTTGAGCCAGTTTGCAACCCATCTAGTGACATAGGGGTGTATATTTAAGATGGTGAGCTTATCTATAATGCCCTAGTGGGGTATTGTATCGAAGGCTTTTGCGAGGTCCAGGTAGGCTGTGTGGACCACCTTCCCTCGTCAATGGCCTTGGTGACTGTTTCAAAGAAATCGACCAGGTTTAAGAGGCAGGATCTGCCCTTAACAAAGCCAAACTGGGTAGGATCCAGTGTCTGTAGGTCCCCAATATCTTTATTTATGAGGTCCATGATGATCCTTTCCATAGCTTTGCAGACCAAGCTAGTCAGGCTTATGGGGCAATAGTTTCCAGGATCCGTTGAGGCACCACCTTTGTGGAGAGGGACCACTGTTGCTGTACACCACTCTTTGGATACATATCGTGTAGTAAGGCTGAGATTGAACAGTAGTTTTATGTTTTGGTTTAGCTCTTCTTGGAGTTCATGTAGGACGCAGCCCGGGGCACCGTCTTGTCCCATTGATGCTGTATTTTTTGCTTTGGAGAGGGCGGCTGAGCATCTGAGATGTCAAGGGGGCAGCACTCTGCTGGGATAGATATTTGCTCTTTTGGTGGGGGGGGGGGGGTGGGAGAAGTTTGCGCTGAACCTGTCAGCTAGGATGTTGGCAATGTCTGTGGGTTCGGTGTATTTTTTGTCATTTTGGACTAATTCTGAGCATATCTGAAAATTCCCACCCAGGTTCCTAACATAACTAAAGAAAGCCTTGTGATTATCCTTGGTGTCCTGTGCAATTTTTCTCTCGAAGCTGGCTTTAGACAATTTTATGAGTGCCCGTAGTTTTTTTGCTAATACCGATTAGAGATGCCTTCCCTTTTTGGGATTTTGCTCTATCATGTAGTAGCGTCCTCCTTCTGTTGTATAGTTTGTTTATGGCTGGGTTCTTTGGAGGATTGGGTCTTGGTTTCATTTGGGATTGCATGATCCATGCATTCCTGAAGGTGTTCATAGAATGCGTTTATAAAGGATTCTGCAGTCTGGGCCGTATTTTCCACAGGCCCGGAGGCTTTGAAAGATTCCACCTCGGTTTTGAGGAGTGTGAAATTTGCTTTAGAGAAGTTTTTCACTGTGGTTTTCTGGGCAGGGGGTGGGGTCGGGATGTGAATATCCAGTGAGATTAGTTTATGGTCTGATCTTACCAGTGAGGGATACACTTCTGGTCTGGAGCATAGAGCCCCCATGTTGGTGATGAACAGGTCCAGTATGTTTTCCCCTCTTGTGGGAGTGGTAACAAGTTGTTCCATAGCATTTGAGTTTATAAATTCTAGGAACCTTTGGGCTAGGGTGTTGGAGCTAGAGTAATGCTCCCAGTCTATGTTTGGGTAGTTGAAGTCGCCCAATATAATGGTGTTTGGAGAGACCTTCATATTTTCCAGTGTTCTCAGGAAGGCCGAGTGGGGTTCCTGGGTTTGGGAGGGTGGTCTGTAGCAGGCTATAAACTGGAAGGCAGTTTTACCCACTGTTAGTTGCACATGGATAGTCTCTGATGCTTCGTGCTGTGCCACCAACCTGGAGGTGTGGGTATCTTTGACGAATATTGATACTCCCCCTCCTATTGTGGTTCTGTCCAAGTTTTGGGGCTGAAAAACACGGTATGCGGTATAACCTGGTAGTGCTGGGGTGCTCTCGGGAGCCTTCAACCAGGTTTCTATTACTGCACAGATATCGATGTTCTCCATGCTAAGGAGAGTTTTGAGTGCGTGCATCTTGAGGTTTAGACTTCTGGCGTTGAGTAGCATTACTCTTAGTTTCTTATCCCTTGTGATACCTATACATATGGAGGTGGGTTTGTCTTTTGAGCCGTGCCTAAAAAAGACATTATGGGGGTGGCAAGAGCCTTTGGCAATATCCGAAAGCCCAGGGGTGACAGGTGCAAGCCATCCCTAGCGAAGCATCATGGCTTGTTGAGCATGTCATCCCAGGCTGACAGGCATTGGATCCCCTTTGAATGACACCAATACTTAAGCCAATTGTTGAAATTGATCATCTTGTCTTCATATTGTGGCATCATTCTTGGTGTGGGTAAGATGCTATTCAAGGTCAGGGTCAAACCGGCCTGGGCTGCATGTTCAGAGAGTTCCTCTATGTCTTTCTTCATGTAGTCCAGGGAGGTATGTCTCAGGTTATTCACACCAGTATGGACAATGACCGAGTCATATTTGTACTTGCCTTGGAGTGACCTGAGTGCTTGTGTTATGTGGCGGATCCTAGCGCCCGACAGGCAGCTCACCGTGACCTTCTCCTTGTTCAGCCTGGTGAGCGGGACGTCAGTCTGCCTGACTATAGTCACCTATTACAAGTGTATCAGCTGTGTTGTTTAGCCTTAAGGGCTGTGACTGTTCTGCACACTGGCTTTGTGAGCTATGTGTTGCACGTGTTTTGTTTTGGGGTAGCGGTTGCTTGGGTGTCTGCTTTGGAGGTCTCTGCTGCTTAGGCAGATTTTTATTTAGAGCCTCTGAGTATGTTTTTATGTGTTTGTGTTTGGTTTGCTGTCGTGGTAGGTCTATGTGAGACTGGAATTGTAGTGAGTGTGGTTTCCTTCTCCTCCTGACTGGTTACGCCAGTACTGAGTTGAGAGAGCTTAGCCTCCAGTTTGGCTATATTGTTGCATCTCTCACGTGTGTTGGAATTTGTTGGGAGGAGGAGAGGGTTGTCTGTGTACATGAGGCAGTTGTAACATTGCCTCAAGATTCCCAGATTCACCAGCTGGACCGGAGAGGAGATTGACAACTGACCTATGGACATGCTAGAATAGTATTGGGAATTCCTTTATAATTGAAAAAAAGGGCCAATGGGGAACAAGGTACTCAAGGGGAGTTTGTGAGGGTGTAGTGCTTTTAATTTTTTAGTGCTGACTTATATAATTGCTTTAGTGACCAAGTGCCAGGCTTTAGAGTAGGAATGGGGTGTTTATTATGAGAACTAGATCAGTTCTATGGGAAAAAGTGAAGAGCAGACTTTGTGGAGCCGAGAATGGTTTAAACCCAATTAACCGGAGCCGCCCGATGCTGCGCTATGCGCAAAGCCGCACCAAAGCGGGTTTTATACAGGGGGATTTGAAAGAGCTAGAAATTGGCCCAAAACCGCCAATAGACTACCAGATTCTTGTGCTGGGAACACTCTCCTCCAGGGATAGATAGGCTGCTCTAAGCTCACCAGTGCCACTGGTGAACAAAGAAGCCTCCCTTTATCCAAGAAAGGAAATGGGCAACACAGGAACTTTCCAAAAGTCCAGAATACAGCAAAGTCTGTATTTGGACTACTCTAGGTCAGGAAAGACGGGAAACAAGGATAATTTTTTTGTTTTTTTTTTCTTTTTTGCAACAAACAGCAGGAAAATGCAATAAATATGTAACACAGGCTAGTGCACTTGAGTGTGTAGCCTCAACAGGTAAATGCAACAAACAGGACGAACTTTAAATTACAAGTGCAAAAGCATGTTAAAGCTGGCTTTAAAGCAGGGGGTTAGAAAGAGATAGGAAATGGCCCAAAACGGCCAATAAGCTACAAGTCACTGGGCTGGAACCACACCTCAAGGGACAGATAGGCTGCTCAGAGCTCCCCACTCTCACTGGTGAACAAAGAAGCTTCCTCCTATCCAAATAAGGATATGGGCAACACAGGAACTATGACACAGCCCAAAGGTCAGCAATACCTGAAGACTGGACTATTGTAGTTCAGTAAAGGCGGGAAACAAGGATATATATATTTTTTTTTTTTACAAAGTAGCAGAAATTAGGTACAGAAACTCAGTGAATGCTTTAATTTGGCTAGCACACTTGAGTGTGTAACCTACCAGTTAAACTAAGCAAAAACAAACTTTAAAAGTGCAAAAAACTCAGAAATACAGGCAGGAATGCAATAAAACAACTTTGCAGAGCTTATTTAGTTAAAGAAACAGAGACGTCTATATATACAGAAAAGCAGCTAAAACACACAAACACTTCAGATGCAGTGCACCTAGAGCACTTGAGTTGTAGCAATATTAATAATTACAGTTATAATAAATGCTCTGAAATATACTCTATATTTCCAAAATGTTTGAGAAGCACAGTCAGAACACAAGGAGATTCGGGCATGAGGTCCCTAGTTGTGCGGGAGGTACAATGTAGATGGCTCTGCATGAACCTATAAGAAAACGAATAAAGGGATAGTGCTTCAAAAGGACTTTAATTAGAAACCTTTTGCAAAATGAGCAGATGTCAAAATGGATGTCATCAAATGTGTTAAAACTAGTTATGCAAATAATAATGCCGGCCAGAGTAGAAGATGCAGGGAAATAACTGGCTGCCCAGTGATGTGAAGATCGATGCCCTGCTACTGATTGGGGGAGTTCACAGTTATGAGGCAGTGGACTTGCAAGTGACATGAGACTTTTCTGTAGGAAGTAGCCACTTATGAACATTTCAAGGAGGACCTGACTAAGAGGTTCAAAAATAGGGGTTATAAAATTGGTAATCTACTCCCTGCCAATAATTGGGTCTCAGGACTAGACAGAAAGGACCTATTAAAGTACAGAGATAAAAAACAGGGGAGTGACTCAGAGATTCGTTTTGTAACCAGCTATGGGAGAAATACCAACATGTTACTGGATAGCGTTCAAAGACATTGGAATATTCTTTTAGCAGACACCAGGTTATCGGAGTTGCTCAAGGACTGATGTTTTTTCTCCTTCCGAAGGGGGAGAACCCTTTGATCATATTTCAATTATTTTAAACATGGCTGCAGACATACTCAGGATCCCATTCAAAGAACTCTGACAAGTGATTTACTTTTTGGTTGAGTCCCTTGTGGACACTGCACACATTGTCAAAGGTTGACGAAATACAAACAATTCACCAGCAACAACACAGGCATTGTTTATGATATCAAGTTTTATGTCAGTTGTGGAACTGATTGGGTGATTTATCTTGCGACATGTAGCTGCTCAGCCTTTTATATTGGGCAAACCTCGAGACTACGCATATCTGAACATTGTAGTGATATTAGGACTAAAAAAACAAGTAATGCTTTGTATAAACATTCAATGGCACACAAGAATGCAAGCTTTCAATTTATTATTATAGATAGGATTGTGGGAAATAGGACAAACAAAGCTGGATGGCACTCGATATTG
Source organism: Protopterus annectens (assembly GCF_019279795.1). Classification (NCBI taxonomy): domain Eukaryota; kingdom Metazoa; phylum Chordata; order Ceratodontiformes; family Protopteridae; genus Protopterus; species Protopterus annectens. The sequence goes on from NC_056746.1 coordinate 411,313,222, forward strand.
AATACAAAAGAAAAGAAGTGGATCATTCAGCTGGGTGGTTTATTTACACTGGGTCTCAATGAGAATGTGAACAACCAATAAGCTTGAATCTTGTTTCTACCTTGTAGTATAAAAGAGCAATGAATTGCAATGTGTTTTGTCATTGACACTGATGAAGGCTATTTAATTTGTTCAGCTGAAACCTGCTGTACTCATCTATGCTTTAATAAAGCATCTACATACCACAGTTTGCTGGCCTTTTGTTTTTTGAGTTAGACCTCAAATAACGCCAACCTCTGAAGCTGCTGCAGGAGACTTTCCAGGCCAAGGGAGACTGTACAACTGTCCTCTCCTGAGAAGTGGCCACCAGTTAATCCTTCAGGTCACCTTCAGCATGATAGCTTCCATTCCCCTACTGAAAGGTGGACATGCTGACTCGGCAATATACTCATTGGCTAGCACAGACTGAGAGTACTGTTGCTGGTGCTGCCACTGTTGCTAGTGCTACTCCATTTCCACGGCCACAGCAGGACTTGCTGAAGGAAGAGTGTGGAGGGGGGCATATTAGTGCACACATTTTGCACATACAGTTGCAGCTGTACACTGTAGTAATAGATTAGGCATAAGCACCCCACTGCCAAGAGTGGCATTTTTTCCTCTTGCAACATCCTCCCAGTTTGGCATTATACTCCTTAGCTTCTGTAAAGCAAGGTATGAAGGCCTCAGTATGCTGAAAGACATCACGCTAACAGAATAGCAAAAAGCTAAGGCTTCTAGTAAAACTCTGTATCTCTCTTTTGACCTCTGCTACCCATTGCTACAGCAGGTCCCTTTGGGGCTGCTGCAAGTTGTTGCACTGTTCACTGGAATGGCATGGCATCACCCACTCTTCTAAGCTCCTGCCAGGCATCCATCTTGTACAGTTGGTCTTCAGCTCCTGCAGGCATCCGTCTTGTACAATTTGTCTTCATAATGACCATGCAGTTACTTCTCAAAGTCCTTATGGAGGAAGAACAAGAAAGTGTAATTTTCATTGGACACCAGGCAGGAATCCTACTCTTTTAAACAAAGGAGAAAGCTAAATGGTCAACATTTGGAGTAAGATGAAGCACATACAGGGCATCCACAGAAGATGTTGCTGACACATGCTACCCCCACCCCACCCCCCCACCCACCAGGTGTCAGTGCATATGACATGCACAGACAGTGTTTATCAGGACTAATTGTGGCAGAGAGTAGTGCAAAACATTAGTGCTCTGGATGTCTGTAGTAGGTCTCTGAAACAGATGTGATGAAAGGTTAACTGATAAGATATTGCACACCAAGAACAAGGCGTGGGGAAATTGCCAAATGTCCACCACAGGAAGTAGAAAGCCAGCACAGAGGTGGAGTATGTGGTTTCACTATCTAGAGAGGGGGAGTGGGCCATCATGCCTATTGGTGTCTTGAATCTGGGAGCTGCGTTGGCGACAGTCATGTGAGTATTAGTAGAGGATGCACCAGTTTAGGAATAGCTATTACAATTGAAAGGACTTATTCACCAGTAGGCATATCTGTTCTTAAGGCTCCTTAGGGCTGCAAAGGCAACATCCTGTACAACAAGGTATGCATATGCCCATAAACTGCCTGCCATGGAGTAGTGGTGGGGGTGGACATATGTTTGAATGCTGCCACAGGTAACTTGTGTGCATGTTTTCACAGGCTGTTCTGCTGGAGGATCTTGCAAATTGGTCAGCACATTCCTGACGTCAACAAGCCACCTGCGGCTAATGGTGATACAGTGCACACATAAGAGCGCTCTCACACATTCCCCACATCCAGAGCATCTGTGAAGGGTCAGCCTCAACATTGTTTGCTGGCTGACCTGCAAGTGACTACACAGGTTCCATATGAGGAAAATCCCTGTGGTATCTATGGACCCAGCACCAGATGTCAGTCAGCAAATTCTGATTATTTCTTTGCTTGTTCAGTTGTAGTACTGTTGGACCAAACAGACTCCAATTTGGGTGTCCCATTTGTACAACCTCTGCCAGTACAGAGCATTGTGACAGATGCCCCATACTTTGATTTCTTGGGAGCAATCTCAGCATACAAAGTCCAGGGTATCTGGAGCCTAATGCACAAGAAATTTCACATCAGTAGCAAGGAAATGATTGCCATAATCTGTCTCAAAGCTCTTCACAGGCTGTGGAGTACTGTACAAGTAGTGGCAGACAACATTTATGGGGTACCTAAACAAGGAAGGACAGAATTGTACCCCCCCCCGCCTTGCAGGTTAGCATGTCAGTTTGGTAAGTGTCCCTTTGGTATAGTCACTTTCTAGAAGCAGTCTGTACCCCCCCCCCCCCGCATTAGAACAGTGTCAGATTCTTTAAGCAGATCCAGGACAGACCTGCACAAATGGATTTAAATCGGAGGCGCCTTCTCCTTCATCAGGTTCCTCAATTAGCTTTTTCGCATCCATACAAAACAGGCAACAGAGTTTGTTTTGCTCCAGACTCCTTCCAAACAAGCAGTGGAAACGGATGTCTTCTTGATAACCTGGAAGAAGTGGTTTTTTGTATGACTTCCCACCTTTTCTTCTGATTCCCCCAAAGTGCTTCAAAAGATAAGATGGGACAATCCAAGGATAATGCTGATGGCCCCTTTTTAGCCAAGACAAAATTAGTTCTCATTTGTCAAGAATTTGCCAGTGGTCCATTACCAGCCTCTTCCTTTAATGCAGAATTACTTAGTGATGTCAAGGGGTCATTAATCAACAGATTATGAAGCTTGCATTATGGATAATGGGATTTAACTTGCTTTTAGACATCACTTATCTCAGGATGTGCTCCAAATTGTTATAGAGGCGAGAAAACCAAACATCAGAAAGTCTTGGATGTCCAAGTGGAAGAAGGTGTCCTATCTCTGTTCAAAATAGCCTTGCTCAGATGTGGCTTCTTATACAAAGTACATCTTTCATTTATTTCTGTTTGCCAGTGGAACCTACTTTTTCAAACTCTGAGGTCATTAGCATCCAAGGAAAAGAGTGGCCCGTATGTGTTATATAAAAGTTAACTCTTCCTCCTTTTTGAGCCTGCAGCTGCTACTACTACGATATTTTTGACCTAGCAAACTGCCTCGCTAGTAGCATTAACTTCAGCTAGAAGAGTTCTTGTGTTACAGGCCCTTTTGTGCCTTCCTCCATTTTCTTGTTTCTTAAAGATAGAGTAAGCCTTCAAACCAGTCCTTCTTTTGTGCATAAAGTGGTTTCTGAATTCACTCTTAATCAGACTGTCCATTTGCCTGCTTTTTGTGGGAGGATGACATAATGGTTAAGGTGCTTACCATAAAGATACAAGGTGCAGGGTTTGATTCTCACATGGGGTAACTGGCTAGGCTTCAAATGGCCCAAAAGAGCAGTTAGCGTGGTACTAATCTAATGTAATCTAATCTAATCTTCCCTAAGCATAAAAACAAGTGCGAGAATTCTTCAGTCTTCAGATGTTCTTGGACTTCTGAGGTTTTACTTGGAAAAGAGAGAGAATGAGAATCTGACCAATTGTTTTGTGTCTTTTGCTGAAAGAAAAGAGGCTTACAAGTATTTTATCAAGCTATCCAAATGGATGTACAGTGCAGTTCTTTAACTATTCCTGGTAGCTCTTTTCCATGATTTGTATAACCTTACTTTGGCAACTTAAGCTTAACGCTTTCTACCCTCCGGGGTTGAATGAAAGCTGTAATATTGCACCTTATCTCAAATTAAAATCGTATATGAGATAGTTGTCCCCTTTTTACTTTAAGAATCACATTTGCCTTGACACTTTTGATTTAGTCCTTTTTGCATTAGCCCACTATGTGTGGGTACAGTGTCAAGCCACTTGGTGGCACTGTTTCCTACCTTTTTGTTGGTATTTGACCTAGCAAGGTTTGGCTTAGGTTTTTATATTTACACTTAGTACTTTTACTTAATTTTAAGGTCACACTTTAGATGTGGGTTGTCTACATCTTTGGAATTTATATTAACTTTTAGTAAAAAGTTACTCATTTGTTTTATTATGTCGTTCCTCTTTTTAAAATAATGTATACTTGGGAATGACTATTTAGCATTTTCGCTTTTTAAATGTACATATAATTTTGTGACACTTTTTTCTTGTGTATTTTTATTTCTTAGGAAATATACTGAATTTTATTTGGGTTTGACTGTGTCAAAATATTGTGTCTTTTTGTATTGTCACAGTCTTTTAACTACATCAACAGTTTAGCATGTATTTAAACTATGCCTGAGGCTTTTTGCATTTTACTTCTTCAGTTTAATGCAGGCATCTTGTTGCATAATTTGTGGTTAATTGATAGCAGTTGACTTCAATTAACTTTCAGTATTTAACTGCTTGTGTTTGGTTGCCTTTGTATCCTCTGAAGAAGCCACCATATGTGTGTGGCGAAAACGCTGTGATTTTCTGTTTTAATAAATTGCATTTAGGACTGTGAGGGCTTCTGCCTTGTTCTTTGGTTTCCTTGCTTTCAGACATGATTTGTATAACCATAAAGACCATTCTACCAGAACAATAGCTACGTCAGGAGCTCTTATGCTGTTGGTGAACTCTAAAATTCTTGTAGTAGCTACTTTTTCCTCAGTTCACAAACTCACTAAACATTTAGAAGGTGGTGGTACAGTCTAGAGCAAGAACTGCATTTGCTAGGTTTGTCATTCATGGCATCCTATATTTAGAGGGAGGAATCCCCATCCTTCATCAAATCTGATCGAATTCTGGGAGTTTTCCCTGGTGTGGAATACTGCAACAGTGATCTGATAAAGAACATAGTACAGTTCTTCCAGTAACTTACCATAATGGTAGAGGTATGAATAATTACTGTTGCACTACTCCATACTCTTCCTTCATCCTCTTTATACATGTACAACTGAAGCTTTCCTTTGTTTCTGAGGTGAGTTATTCACTAACTGCTTCTCTTTCTCCACAGTAAAACTCCCGTGATCACAAAATTCACCTTGCCTTTAAAATGTTTATCTTGGGGGTTCTGACCCTTTCTTAGGAAGTTTTTCTAGTGCTCTTCTCAAACATGTTCTTTATTAGGGTAAGAAAGTTCTGAAGATACTGAGAACGTATGTACCTTTTATAGTAGTACATCCGTGTGTGCCTAGGATGGATATATGGCGTGCAGGTGGGAACCTGAGTTTCTGCATGCTGTCCGGTATGATGGTACTGTTGCAGGGAAAAGCCTCCGATGTTAAAAATAACGCAGCAGTGATCTATTCAAATATTACCATTTATGCGAGTTAACAACACCATTGTACTGTACTTATCTCTGTACCCATCTGTGTGCACACATACCAACTGTATGACTCCATGGGAAGTACCCCTCTCCCCATGAACCATTGGAATAAGTTTGGATGTGTGTCATGTGTTAATCATGTGGACTGCCTAGGTGGTCCAGAGAAATGTAGATATGCCAGCTGGCAGTTGAAGGGATTGGAAGCCTTTCCTGTTGATATATCTTATGCCTTGTGGACCAAGTGTAGTCTTGATGGCAGTATGTGTGAAATCATTGGATCTCAGTGCCTTAGGGAGATGAGGTGTCATCTGCAGTCCTTTGGAATCCTGTATGATCTTTCCCATGCTGCAGCATAATGTTGAATTCCTAAAGCTGATGCATGTAATGTTCCTAGCATGTACTTTGTAAGTTGCTATAGTTGGAATGGTTAATGTTATTTCAGTGCATGCTAAGGTAGGTGTGACAGTCTATGCATGCCCCTTGATTCTTCTTGTGGGCAGCAGTTTGGCAGGCTCACTCATGGCCTTTATCCATACAGTAGTAGTCCAGTATGTGTTGGTCAAACAAGTGCTTGCTGGTAAGGTTCAGATTGTACCTCTTTCAGTGGTGTGTAGGGTCACAGTGAGCTATGTTGCAGGTACTAGCTCGATCAGCAGCCACTAAAGTGCTATTTAGTTGTAACTGTTACTATCCCAAGTATTGAAACTGCTTTTATACCATAAACCCTTGATGTTCAGAATAGATGTACATTGTGATATATAGTACCCATTTATAAAATGTCTATAAATCAGTGCACCATGTTTGATTTTTGCATGATCAGTGTGTCTCATTTGCATCTGACCTTCATTTCCATATAGTTATGTGGTCCTTTGTATATTCTGCACACTTTGCTGTTTTTACCCTAGACCATATTACTTTTACCCTGAAAAAATCTCAGTTTAGCTGTAAGTTTTAAGGCTGAGTTATTACCTCCTCCGTGCATGTTTCCACTACCTAAGCTGTTTTTCCCTGCTCTATGCACTAAATGTTTCAGTCCTGACATTTGAAGTTAATGGAGAAACAACTGCTAGCATAAAAATGCACCAGCAAGAAAATAGCTAAATGTAATATGAAGGGATTTGGCTTGTGTGCACAATTTTTTTTATTCTAGGACTTGGAGATTTGATTCATGCATTGCTGATTTTCCATTCATTACATGACTTGTTTCTAGAATCTACAGTAGAAGGTATTTCGGGCATCACACATCAGACAATGTATGTAATGGATATATAGAGCAATGAGGTCTGGGAAGACAAAGGGTTGTCTGTATAAATCATCACAGAAACTATAAAATATGTCATTTTATCTTGGAAGGACTAAAGAATAAATTTTGGAGTGTTCATTTAAAGTTATTTTACTTCTAGTTTTTAAAGGGGACCATATTCTTGGGAAGGATCAGGGGATCCTGGTCCATTCCCATCTGTAAGCAGATCTAGAGTACTCACATCAGTGCCACCATCAAATTACCCATTCCCTGTATCTGCCCTGTATATTAAGAATCGTCAGGGCCACAACTGAGCGAGTTAACCAGTCCTAATGTTTGAGAATTCCGTTTATCAGTAATCTGAAGCTTGCATTCCACTGCCTAAAACTACCATAGGGATTCTGCGTCTGTCATAAGATGGTTTATTCAGGTACTGCTGCATTTGGATTAAAAGAAAGGACCAAACAAGTCTTGAATTATAAATTTAAAAGGGATAATTCCAAGGAAAGACCATCAATTTTACTAAATACATCATAAAAATTATTATGGTAAAAAAAAAAAGACAAGTGCTGGGATTGCGGAAGGGCAAAATCACTGATCTGTAATGACCTTGTATTCATAGTATAAGTATGGGTTTATATGACTTCACTGAGTTTTTGGAAACTCAAAATTCATATGGTCGAGACCCTATGATCTAGTTTCCAAAAACTCTTAGTAAAATAAAAAAGCAGTTCTGTTTAGATCACGGTACAATAGGGATTGGGGAATTTACCCTTTTCTCCACTGCAGTACAATGTCTGAGTTGGTATATATTAATCTACAGGGGGTGCAGGGAGTTGACCCTGCAAAAAGAGTTTTGTTTTTTTTTTGTCCCCCCCCCCCCCCCGAAAACTCAAAATAAATCGTATGGTCTTGACCGTACAAATTTCTAGTTTCCGAAAACTTGAAGCCATATAAACCCCATAAGTATATATCCATGTGTGTGTAATGGTTGCAACATGTTACTCAAACACCAGCCTCCTTCAGAAAATTTTAAAGTAGGCCATTTCTTTAAGTTAGCTAAGAAAGAGAACTAGCTAATTTTCCCTTATCTGCAGCACAACCTCGCCTCCCCTCAGTCTGACAATTTTAGCTGAGAGGGTTAAGGCTACAAGTTGGTAAGAAGTTTCATCCTGTAGTACTGGGCTTCGTTCACTCAATTTTCATTTACAAACTGTGTGAAGCTGAGCATGTCACTTGACCAGACAGTGTTCCTGGGTATCTCTAAAAAAGGACACATGGCCAGTAAACGTATTCAGATAAAGTAAAGGAATAGTTTTCTCAGCGTCAAGTACAAATCATTGTATCTCAAAGTTTGCAACCTGTGCAGTGTACACCTTGTTCACAGCAAACTCCCAACTTACTAAGGAGTACTTGACTCCTATGCCACTTCTTTGCAACAACCGCCTTTTGCATTGCATTGCACAGGAAGACCCTTCATTAAGTTTGGTCCAGCTGTTTGGAACTAATCTTCCTTCAGACATATGAAATGGCCCTTGTTTCAGAGTTTGTTTTTTGCCTTTTTATATCACAGGCATTCCTACCATAGTAATTATGTCATGCAACACCACTGATCTGATACAGCAACTTGGTTTCATCCCTACTTATTCCATGCTAAGATATGTAGTACTGCACAATTTTTACTCGCATGTGTTTTTACAAATCTTTTTTTATACATCATTGTGGGTGGCTGTTTAAATGTCGATCTCATTTCATATTATTCCTAATTTGTTTCAGAATTATTTTTTTACCTTTTCATTTCATCTGTTAAATGGCTTCCATATACAAGTGTAAACATTTTTGTTTCTTTTGAGCATCGATGCTTTTGCAATGCTCATACTTGTTGAAATACTCGCTCTCTTTTCCGTTTACTGTTTTTGTGTACCTTTGGCCTGGGTCATGGCTAAAAATGGTCAACTAATAGCCCACTCCATTAACAGAAGTATAAAAGAGTACATATAATTGTGTATTTGTATAGACATACATACATACATACATATATGTATGTAAGATAGATAATTTTTTGTGTGTGTAAGAGAGAATTTTTATAAAACTGTGTGTGTGTATATATGTTCATAGGTTCATAGGTTCATACTGGGCTATCTGCCCTAGGGCATTTATAAGCCTAGCCAGAGTATGTTTGGCTTTCGCCACCCATTTTAAATTAATTTTGCTATGCCCTTTTTCGAGGTTAGTATACTGTGCCTCTGTCTAACAGTGACACAGAAGTGATACCCGGGGTAAACCTATGATCTCCCATCCACTCATCAAGATTCCTCTTGAAGAGAGTCAATGAGGGACTCTGCCTAACCTGGACTGGGATTTTATTCCATAGTGAAGGGAGCCTCTGGGTTATGAATCTGTCCCTCCAGCATGTCCTATTTATTTCAGTGCTGAGGTTCAAGTCTCTCGAGCGTGTAGCTCGATGGGATTTGGATTTTGAGGTGCAGCATGTCCCTTAATTCCGGGTTGGACATGGCCTTATACGCCAGGCACAGGTCACCTCTGAGCAGGTGGTATGCCACTGAGTAGAGCTGGAGTTTCTTTAACCAGGCAGCATATGGCATCTGTTTGAGCCCTTTGATCCTCTTGGTGAGGTACTTTTGGGGTCTTTCCAGTTGCTGCAGGTGTTTGGTAAGGTACATCCCAAAAGGGGCATTGTACTCGATTATGGGCCTGATGAGGGATGAGTAAAGAGGCACGATGACCTCCCTAATCTAGATGTGAATCCCTTCATGATTAGGTGGGCTATATAAAATGTTTTTCTAACCACTTTGGCCACGTGGTTGTCAAATGAGAGATTGCTATCAACTTGGGTCCCCAGGTCCCTAATGACTTCTTCTGTACTTAATGGATTACCACCTATGTGGTAATTTGTGGGCACTTTGTTTTTGCCAAAGGGGATGACTATACACTTTTTGGCGTTTAGCTTGAGGCCATGGCTCTGGCACCAGTTGTCTGTTTCTATGAGGCCCTTTTGGCGGATGCTTGTGTCGGCTGGAGAGTCGATTATGGCACCCAGTTTGCAGTCATCTGCGAACTTGGTCAGCCACAGTCCTTCCGTGTTGGCCTGTACCTCCGAGAAATATATACCGAACAAGAGAGGTCCCAGGACTGAGCCTTGTGGGACACCACTTGTAACTGGTTTGGAGTCTGACATGGCTCCAGCAATTCTAACCATGTGGGTTCTGTCCTTGAGCCAGTTTGCAACCCATCTAGTGACATAGGGGTTTATATTTAAGCTGGTGAGCTTATCTATAATGCTCGAGTGGGGTATTGTATCGAAGGCTTTTGCGAGGTCCAGATAGGCTGTGTGGACCACCTTCCCTTCGTCAATGGCCTTGGTGACTGTTTCAAAGAAGTCAACCAGGTTTAAGAGGCAAGATCTGCCCTTAACAAAGCCAAACTGGGTAGGATCCAGTGTCTGTAGGTCCCCAATATCTTTATTTATGAGGTCCATGATGATCCTTTCCATAGCTTTGCAGACCAAGCTAGTCAGGCTTATGGGGCGATAGTTTCCAGGGTCCGTTGAGGCACCACCTTTGTGGAGAGGGACCACTGTTGCTGTACGTCACTCTTTAGGTACATATCCTGTAGTAAGGCTGAGATTGAACAGTAGTTTTATGTTTGGGTTTAGCTCTTCTTGGAGTTCATGTAGGACGCAGCCTGGGACACCGTCTGGTCCCATTGATGCTGTGTTTTTTGCTTTGGAGAGGGCGGCTCCCACCTGAGCATCTGAGATGTCGGGGGGGGCAGCACTCTGCTGGGATAGATATTTGCCCTTTTGGTGGGGAGGGGGGGAGAAGTTTGCGCTGAACTTGTCAGCTAGGATGTTGGCAATGACTGTGGGATCAGTGTATTTTTTGTCATTTTGGACTAATTCTGAGCATATCTGGGAATTCCCACCCAGGTTCCTAGCATAACTAAAGAAAGCCTTGTGATTATCTTTAGTGTCCTGTGCAATTTTTCTCTCGAAGCTGGCCTTTGACGATTTTATGAGTGCTCTTAGTTTTTTGCTAATACTGATCAGAGATGCCTTCCCTTTTTGGGATTTTGCTCTATCATGTAGTAGCTTCCTCCTTCTATTGTATAGTTTGTTTATGGCTGGGGTCCACCAGACAGGTAGTCTGCCTTTGGAGGATTGGGTCTTGGTTTTATTTGGGATTGCATGATCCATGCATTCCTGAAGGTGTTCATAGAATGCATTTATAAAGGATTCTGCGGTCTGGGCCGTATTTTCCACAGGCCCGGGCCCTTTGCAGGATTCCACCTCCGTTTTGGGGAGTGTGAAATTTGCTTTAGAGAAGTTTTTCACTGTGGTTTTCTGGGCAGGGGGTGGGGTCGGGATGTGAATATCCAGTGAGATCAGTTTATGGTCTGATCTTACCAGTGAGGGATACACTTCTGGTCTGGAGCATAGAGTCCCCATGTTGGTGATGATCAGGTCCAGTATGTTTTCCCCTCTTGTGGGAGTGGTAACAAGTTGTTCCATAGCATTTGAGTTTATGAATTCTAGGAACCTTTGGGCAAGGGTGTTGGAGCTAGAGTAATGCTCCCAATCTCTGTTTGGGTAGTTGAAGTCGCCCAATGTAATGGTGTTCGGAGAGACCTTCATATTTTCCAGTGTTCTCAGGAAGGCCAAGTGGGGTTCCTGGGTTTGGGAGGGTGGTCTGTAGCAGGCTATAAACTGGAAGGCAGTTTTACCCACTGTTAGTTGCACATGGATAGTCTCTGATGCTTCGTGCTTTACCACCAACCTAGAGGTGTGGGTATCTTTGATGAATATCGATACTCCTCCTCCTTTTGTGGTTCGGTCCAGGTTTTGGGGCCGAAAAGCATGGTATGAGGTATAACCTGGTAGTGCTGGGGTGCTCTCGGGAGTCCTGAACCAGGTTTCTGTTACTGCACAGATATCGATGTTCTCCATGCTAAGGAGAGTTTCGAGTGCGTGCATCTTGAGGTTTAGACTTCTAGCGTTGAGTAGCATTACTCTTAGTTTCTTATCCCTTGTGATACCTATGGAGGTGGGTTTGTCTTTTGAGCCTTGCCTAAAAAAGGCACTATGGGGGTAGCAAGAGCCTTTGCCAATATCCAAAGCCCAGGGTCACAGGTGCAAGCCGTCCCTAGCAAAGCATCGTGGCTTGTCGTGCATATCATCCCAAGCTGACCGGCATTGGATCCCCTTTGAATGACACCAATACCTAAGCCAATTGTTGAAATTGATCATCTTGTCTTCATATTGTGGCATCATTCTTGGTGAGGGTAAGATGCTACTCAAGGTCAGGGTCATACCAGCCTGGGCTACATGCTCAGAGAGCTCCTCTGTCTCTTTTCATGTAGTCCAGGGAGGTACGTCTCAGCTCATTCACACCAGCATGGACAATGACTGAGTCATATTTGTACTTGCCTTGGAGTGACCTGAGTGCTTGTGTTATGTGGCGGATCCTAGCGCCAGACAGGCTGCTCACCGTGGCCTTCTCCTTGTTCAGCCTGGTGAACGGGACGTCAGTATGCCTGACGATAGTCACCTATTACAAGTGTATCAGGTGTGTTGTTTAGCCTTAAGGGCTGTGACTGTTCGGCACACTGGCTTTGTGAGATATGTGTTGCACGTGTTTTGTTTTGGGGTAGCGGTTGCTTGGGTGTCTGCTTTGGAGGTCTCCAGAGCCTCCAAGTATGTTTTTGTGTGATTATGTGTTTGGTTTGCTGTCGTGGTAGGTCTATGTGAGACTGGAATTGTAGTGAGTGTGGTTTCCTTCTCCTCCTGACTGGTTATGCCAGTACTGAGTTGAGAGAGCTTAGCCTCCAGTTTAGCTATATGGTTGCATCTCTCACATGTGTTGGAATTTGTTGGGAGGAGGAGAGGGTTGTCTGTGTACATGAGGCAGTTGTAACATTGCCTCAAGATTCCCATATTCACCAGCTGGACCGGAGAGGAGATTGACAACTGACCTTTGGACATGCTAGAATAATATTGGGAATTCCTTTATAATTGAAAACAAGGGCCAATGGGGAGCGAGGGTGTAATGCTTTTAATTTTTAGTGCCGACTTATAATTGCTTTAGTGAGCAAGTGCCAGGTACAAGTGCAATGTGTTACAGGTAACTTAAATGCAAAAACAACAAACAGTAACTTTCTTTCAAGCGAAGCAAGGAAATAAGTACAGTAAGCAATGCAGATATCACTAGGGATCCACAGAAGCGCTGAGAAGCTGCGTTTTAGGTGGAATTAGCGTTCCAGGGAAATAACAAGCATACAAACAAAGCTAGATTCAGCAGGCCTGGATCTAGTCTATGCTACAGCAAATAAGGTGTACCAATTTCAGTAAGATACATTTCAAATATTCAGGCACTATAAACCTATAACCAGAAATTCCCAGCTCAGAAGGGCTGAGTCCAGCCTCTCCTCCCACAAGACTGCAGACCACAAACCTTCTTAATGTAAAATAACTGGCTTGAAGCCCAAGTGCTTAAACCAGAGCTAATACACTTTAAGAATAACAGACACTGAGCTCTCAATCAGCAGTTCCCAACTTAGAAGGATGAAAGCTACCTGTCCTGCCACCACAGTGCATGCCACAAACCTTCCTAATGTAGAACAACTGGTCTGAAGCCCAAGTGCTTAATCCAAAAGACTTAGAATGATAGCTACACTTTAACCAAGTTAATACCAAGCAGTAATAAATACAACTGAATACTTTAAATAATGCCTGGATTAGTGCTCAAGTTATACAAACAAAGCTAGATTCAGCAGGCCTGGATCTAGTCTATGCTACAGCAAACAAGGTGTACCAATTTCAGTAAGAAGAAATTCAGATATGCATGCACTGTAAGCCTTCAACCAGAAATTCCCAGCTCAGAAGGGCAGAGTCCAGCCTCTCCTCCCACAAGAGTGCAGACCACGAAACCCCCTTAATGTAAAATAACTGGCCTGAAAGCCCAAGTGCTTAAACCAGAATTAATATACTTTTAGAATAACAGACACTGAGCCCTCAATCAGCAGTTCCCAACTTAGAGGGATGTAAGCTACCTGTTCTGCCACTACAGTGCAGACCACAAACCCTCTCAATGTAAAACAACTGGTCTGAAGCCCAAGTGTTTAAACTAAAAGACTTAGAATGAGTTAGACCAAGCAGTAATAAATACAATTGAGAACGTTTAAGATGACGCAAAAGCAAAATAAAGTAGGAAGAAACACAAGTACAGTAAAAGCAGGATTTTTTTTTTTTTTTTTTAGAAAAGTAGCAAAAGCAGTAGTAAATACAATTCTCATGCAGTGCAAGCTGGCACAATTGAATATGTAGCAATATTAGTCCACACACAGTTTGAAAAATTAAATTAAAAAGGACTAAAAGCAAGTGCAGAAAGGGTTTATTAGGTAGAATGCGGTAAAGAGATGTCCTGGGGGAGTGTCTTAGATCAAATCTACAGTGGGGTGGGCACTGCAAAAGCCACCAAATTTAAACTACTACCAAGAATAGGGAGGGGGGTGGGGGAGCAGTTTCAACACAGATGTAAGGAATGTGCAAATTATTAAAAAAATATATATACTGTTTTCTATAGATTTGCCGAGCAGTAAGACACAGATATCAAGCAGACAATTTAGCTCTATAATACAGAATAACACAGAAAATATTCTCAGCTCTATAACTTGAAGATAGTTCTGTAAGGCTGTCTCTCAAACTAAGGTTCCAGTTTGAATACAGGTTGTTAATTAAAAGGAGACACAGCACTAGCTAAATTATATCAGCTGAAAGACAAGGCAGGAAATGAGGGGGGTGGGGGAGCAGTTTCAACACAGATGTAAGGAATGTGCAAATTATAAAAAAATATATATACTGTTTTCTATAGATTTGCAGAGCAGTAAGACACAGATATCAAGCAGACAATTTAGCTAAATAATACAGAATAACACAGAAAATATACTCAGCTCTATAAACTTGGATATAGTTCTGTAAGGCTGTCTCTCAAACTAGGGTTCCAGTTTGAATACAGGTTGTTAATTAAAAGGAGACACAGCACTAGCTAAATTATATCAGCTGAAAGACAAGGCAGGAAATGAGGGGAGTGGGGGAGCAATTTCAACACAGATGTAAGGAATGTGCAAATTATAAAAAAATATATATACTGTTTTCTATAGATTTGCAGAGCAGTAAGACACAGATATCAAGCAGACAATTTAGCTCTATAATACAGAATAACACAAAATATACTCAACTCTATAACTTGAAGATAGTTCTGTAAGGCTGTCTCTCAAACTAAGGTTCCAGTTTGAATACAGGTTGTTAATTAAAAGGAGACACAGCACTAGCTAAATTATATCAGCTGAAAGACAAGGCAGGAAATGAGGGGGGTGGGGGAGCCGTTTCAACACAGATGTAAGGAATGTGCAAATTATAAAAAAAATATATATACCGTTTTCTATAGATTTGCAGAGCAGTAAGATACAGATATCAAGCAGACAATTTAGCTCTATAATACAGAATAACACAGAAAATATACTCAGCTCTATAACTTGAAGATAGTTCTGTAAGGCTGTCTCTCAAACTAAGGTTCCAGTTTGAATACAGGTTGTATGCGAGTACCACATGTATACATATGTGTATGTGTTTTGTACGCGTTCATGAAGTGTGTGTGTGTTTATATAATGCAATAAGTTCTCATTGTAAAAAGGAAATGTGAATTATAGTGAAAGATCATTAGTAATTCTTGGGATAGGGGAATATGAGCTATGATGGGATTTACATACACCTATCTTAAACATGTGTCAGCTAGGCTTCCCTTCTTGATTATACAGTTATGAGTAATTCCTACCATGATGCACCATTTACTGTTGAGTTATTGGCCTCTGCTTTAATAACAATAAGGTGCTTTATTCTGAAAACTTAATAGTGTCACTTCTTTGAGATTAGAGTTCATCCATCCTCAACCTCTTTTCCCATTTTTGCTTTTTCCCATATCGGCATGTAAAGCCATTCCTGATGTAATATTTGTAAACGGGAATACACCTTCTTAACACCTTGTTCATATTTGCAAACTGGAGCATTTATAGTGAAAACCTTTTTATTAGCTGACTTTGACCGGGGGGGGGGGGGGGGGGTCTGTTAACTAACAGTCATTACAAATTATTTTGAAAAAAATGTGTTTGGATTTTAAAATTTTCTCACCAAGTAATTTCCTGTTAAGATGGGTAGAATTTTATCACACGGTTTGATTTAAAGGAATTTCTTTTTGTGTACAATGCAATTGTTTCATCTTTAGAAAAGTGTTTTTTGTCTTGTCACTGCAGGCAGTTTTTTGTGTGATTTTTATTTTATTCGATTTATATTTCAGGCAACTCATGGCTAAAGAACCATTGGAAAGACTTGGATTTAAAGATTTGCAAGACAAAGAAAAAGTAGAGAACAAGCCACAGTAAATCATATCCAAGGACAAATCTTGAATAGCACTTGAAAATTCCTTATTGAGGACTGCTGAATGCACTGATTCTAGTCATATTTTCAGAAGTGTGGCGAGAGCATACCAGAATTCTTTCTTGACTTTTTCACTTCAGAAAGCATAGCGCATTAGAACGTGTGTGTACGTATGTGTATATTAAATGTATGAATGTGTTAATGCTGGCATATCTTTTAGAAATTTAATTTTACTGTCATTTGTAATGCATGATACCAGATTATAAATTGTAAAATTGAGCAGTGTTTTTTTATTTACTGCCTTGATGAAAAAGTGACAGCAGCCCCAAGTCAACTTTAAAATAGTATACCCTTCTCATTTTAAAACCAAGGATCTATGGAAGGAACTTGGAAAGACCTTCACCAGCCTAGCTGTGGATTTCTGCACCAGCTGCAGTCTGTGAATTTTGTAGCAGTAGTCTGTATATCTCAAGAGGAAGGTCTCATAAAAGAATGCCTTTGAGATTTATTCGGTCACTTTCTGCAAAATGCAGTTCACAAAGACCAGGTTCGAACCTTCCATTTCTTTGAAATGTACTGTAAAGAACTGACAAAATTCATTTAGCAGCAATTCCATTTGGACACTTTTGCTTTTGCCAGTTTGTATCTATGCATTTCTAAAGTAATTTTGAAGTAAACGCCAGCACCAGAGGGCTCTGACTGGCTAAGTTTGCAGACTGTAAGCTAAGAGCAGTGGAGTCCTGAAATGACCTGGCCATCCTGCAAGATTTGTCCCAAATAAATAACTAGTGCCAAAGTCATGGACTGTAACTGAATGCTAAAAAATACATTGTATCCTTTGGGAAGTAATCTATCCTGAGGAGTTACCACATTAAGTATACACCACTAAGAGTTTATCCTGTTGTTTGGAATTTAGAAACTTACATGGATAGTGACCTAACTTTTGAGTAATATGTGTCCGTTGTAAGAAGGCCTTTGTATATTATACAGCTAATAAAGGGATTGTGTCTAGATTTAGGGATGTCATTGTCCCCCTTTATTCAGCCTTCAGTAGGCTAATCCGTGAATATAAAGACCCCTTCATCGTGTATCTCTCCAGACACATGCAACAGCTGGAATACCCACAGAGATGTCTTGTTAAAGGACGTAAGGCCCAGACATGTCTTACATGGATTGATTCAGACCTAATGGATTTACTGCACATCAGCAAGTGAAATGGCATCAGAAATGCGCAGTTTAGGGATCTATACCTCTTCTCCAACATCTGTAAAATTGTTTGGAGGAACAGGTATATCAAGCAGAGGATACTGCTGCTCTGAAAAAGGCTCCCTATCCACATAAGTTTATCCCTGCCCATATTCAAGTGGAATATGGAAATATGGATGGGAAACAGAAAAATTACCCCTGGACTGCCTCCTGTACTACTAATGGACAGAGGCAGCTCCTAAATTCTTTTTCCCATGCATGGGTCCCCTCAAATTAGGGTCTATATTAAATCAGCGAACAGTTAAAAAAGCGAGAGCTGATTTATCGACCCCATGTAAGTGAAAGCTTACAATCCCGAGCACTCGGAACAGCGATGCCCCCCCCAGGAAAAAAATTGCAGTTTACACACAAATAAAAACTTCAAAACATTACATAAAGTGGGGGGCTATGCCCCCCACACCCCCTACTTAAATATACCAACTCCGAGATCACACTACAGTGAGGGAAAACAGCAAAGTAACACAGACGGCCAAGCAATTTCTTTCCCAGGGAAAGAAACCGCTTGTATGCCGTTTCGCTCTTTCTTTGATTATATAATAGGAACCCTCAAATTATCTATGGTGTGAACTCTATTCTCATTACCAACCAATCCTTACCCAAATGAGAGAGGTTAATTTGAGCACAAAAAGGCTTAAATTGTCCAGAAAGGGCAGCTAGCCTAGTACTTGCCTATAAACCTGTGAATCTATAAATATCGTCCAGTTATGTGGTCACCTATCTTTTTCCATTAACCGTTTTAATCTGGCAGGCTTTGAATATAAGGCTGCAGATTCTATACCACAGCTATTTTCTTGGATTCATTTTTGGATGCGTAAACTGCAGTGCAGCAAAGAGTGTGCTGTATTTCTGAGGTGTCATCCTTCAGATGAGATGTTAAACTGAAGTTCCACCTGCCTGTGTCGGTTGGGTGGATGTAAATAATCCCATGGTATATATGTTGAAAAAAGGTAGTTTCTTCTTACTGAGGGCTAACCCAGTTAACAAAAGACAAATAAATGTGAAAGTCAGACTGCATGGTATGTGGAATCCAAGAGGAGTTCATTAAGCTTAATGGACATTATCAGTGATATCTCATGTGGCAGATATTTTGAAGTGGCAGTGAGTTCTTCTCCCTTCACTCCTTAAGCTAATGATAAACCCACTGAGTCCACTGTACTTTTCCAAGGTGATCAGTGGTACATTAATAACTAAAGCATGATTAATAACTAAAGCATGATGATGCTGGAAATCAAACAGGTGCAAACCAGTGTCTTGTAGCTTTGTCCTAGATGTAATTATCCTGCACGGTGTTGAAATTTTCTTAGTTTTATACTGTGTCATAAACCCAGACAGGAGTATCGTATAAATATGAAAGCTGCAGCTTGTGGCTATAGATGTATTGGTACCAAATTTCTCAGCTGCCTAATTTACATGTGGAAGGCTGTAGACAGCTATCCAATTCATGCTAGGGGAGTGGTTTTCTTGGTAGGGAAGGGTTGAAGTCTGTGACATGAGATTTTCTCTGTAATGGCGGTATTAGATTCCCAGTCATGGATATCATCCATGCCGTGCTTTGGGGGGGGGTGGACTTCTCCATACAGAACAAGAGCTGTATGAGGACACTGTTGATTATCTCATCCCTTGCAAATGGAATGAAGGAACACTAGCAGACAGCTGGGTGATCCCAGAATCTTGATAGAGGCAAGTTTATTCCCTCCCTTGCAAATAGATGGCCCATTTAGTTCAGAACAAGTGGGGAAGCTGAGGCTTTGGTACATGTCTGGTGTCTTTATTCTTTACCCTCTCCCATCTTTTCAGCATTGACTTGAGATCACAAAGTGGGCCCCTTCTGTCAGTCCCTAAACTCACCATCCTCCAAAGCCTCCATATTATCGGCAGTGATGAAGGCCTTTAGCTTCTTGAGTCTCCTCTTGGCAGTGGCTGCATTAATGCAGTAGCAGTTGTAATAGTGATAATGTCATGCACCCTCCTCTCATGTCGAAACCTATCCAAACTTATCTGACATATGCAGGAATACTCAGTTATTTGATTTAGGCATTGAGTGTTGGAGGTTGACAATGACATAGTATGGATTGTGACCTTAAAATGTGTACATTGTAGAAAAAGTGTGAAGTGCAAAGGTGCTAAGCTGCCTTCTTAGCTTGGTTTGTGACCTCTTCTGATGCTTTGGCAGGTGGCACATGTTGCCAAGAGTGGAAACTAGAGAAACTTTAGAACTGTTCTCCACTGTAGGCAGCCTTCAAAGTATCGGATAAGATGACATAGAGCTCAAAAGACTCGATGAAAAAACAGATGCTAATTCTAGATGCACAGGAAGGTATATGACTAGACAATGGTGAGGGTGAATGCAGTCATATATGCAACTCATAATTCAGGTTATCATACCTGTACAGTTGTGTTGCATGACTGTAGTCTGTGAAAATAAGAGCAAAACGCATGGTACCAATCTATACCACAAGGAAATGTAGAAACTCTAACTTACATGTAATCTGATAGGCGTCCTACCAAGATATGTATGGAATACTCCCTTTCTTTGGCTGCAGAAAACATTTCACACTTGCTGTTCAAAGTCCCTGTAGTTTCATGTTCATTCGGTATGTTCCCCCTTAGCGCACAAATGATATGCACCTGTTTGAATTGGAGTTTAGACCTCCAAAAGTCCACTTTTTTTCTGAACAACTTGTAATGCTTGACTCTCCTAGCAGTTATTTGGTCCATCTTTTTGTGGCAGAAAATCAGATGCCTGTGGATTGTATTGCTTGACCACAAGTTTATGACCATCTTTCGAGAGATGTGTTGGTCAGCAGCCATCCATTTAGCAAATCTAGGCTTTACACCAGGTAGGAAGCAGACTGACTCAAAAGTAATTGACCCAGAGACCTGGTCTGAGGCTCTTGGGCATTGCTTCGCTTCCAAATTTACTTTAGCTATGGTGGTCTCTGCTCATTCCTATCAACAGTTTTTTCCTAACAAAAGGATTCATGGTGGATATTCTCAGCTGCATGCCTACTGCAGGAGGTGCAAAACATGATCATTTAAGAATTAAAACATCCAAGAGTGTCACTAGCATCTTCAGGAAAACTGTACAATTTTTAAGCGGTTACTTAAGATAAAGGAGATTTCTATTCAGTGATGACAAGAGTGCCCTCACCATAAAAATTGATGTTAAAGTAAATAGTTTTTTGCAGTAACAATGTGCAGGCTTCTACTCCACTAGAAAGCACTGGCTCCGTTCTTCTTTAGCTGTAGTACCCCCTGAGTGAAACAGTGCAAGTCTTTTGCAGGTGCCTGTGTTAATGTACTTGTCATTCTTGCATAAACCCAGCAATGACCAGAATATGCTCAGTACTACTTGAGCAAGAAAAACCTTAGGCTGTTACTCTTGGACAACTGATTTAACAGTTGTCATACTGCAGAACACACCAGTACATCTATGTACTAGTGATGACCTTCTAAGTTGGCTGGTTAGAAACACTGCAAGGCATTAGGCACGTGTCCTCTAGTAGACTTTGCCAAGCAACTCCACCCCACTGATCCTATAGTGCACCACACCTTCCTTTATCTCCAGATCATATTTACATCAAGATCCAGTCCCAGCCTCCTTTAAAGTAGAATTATAATGCATTTTAGAGTTTTTTTAAACATTTTTGTCAATTTAGGGTCCAATTCTGTTTCCTTTCCTAGCAGTGGGAAATTTTATAGTTTGTGCTTTTTTGGGCTTCCTCTATTTCTAGTCAGGTAGGCTTTTAGGACACTGGGGCATTTGATTCTTTAGGCATTGTTATAGTTTAGAGCTTTTGGAGAGTGTGCTTCTTGTTGGCTTTATTTTCTCCCTTTATGCTGTCTGTGGAAATTTGTGCCTTGCTGCTGTTACAAACAGTCGCTGGGCTGTTTTCTCAGTATTGAGAAAGATAGACCTGTAGTCTTTTAGAAAATACTCCAAATGCAGGCACAAGAATCCTTAGTAGGAGAAAACTACCTTATTTATGGTTGCCAGGGGTGGAACACTTGAATGTCCACTGTGATATTTATAAGGAGTTCATTTCTAGAACTCTGTAGGAAAGGAGAAACTGATTTTAAAAGAGCTATCGCCAAATTGAATCCTTGGAGACTGACTTGGAGAAAAAAGTGTTGGAGAAGTGGGAGTTGATGTGGTAGTCTGCTAGGACTAAGGTGCACTGTATTGGTGTTCTCAACTGTGTCTAGGACGGGAGCCCCAAACCTGTTTAAAGCAGTCATCTTTTTCATGGATTTTTCCAGTGTGAAGTCACAGTACAGCAGGAATCAAAGTCTATGAAAAAGATAAGCAACCTCTCCCCACTAAAGGAGCTGCTGTTGTAGTTCTCTTCTAGACCTTCTGCATTGATCTGTCCGTCCAGGTCTTTCCACATTCCCCTGTTTCTGTTAGTCAACACTGGGAGAAAATGAGGGCTGTCTTCATAGCTAAACCACATGTGGGTGTCCTCTTATCCCTTCACTTTCCATTTGTCTGCAAAAGGTCCCAGTCTGTGTCTCTCCCATTTCTGTTGCTCTCACAGCTCCCAACTTTGCACAAGTTTCAGATCCAGTGGTTCTCCTGCAGTTCCTTGCTTTTGATTCAAAGCCAGCTGTAAGTTTGGTGCCATTGTCTTCTGTAGTATTGACCTCCATGCCACTCTACTTGGTGCCAGAGTTCTCCAAGTTCCAGGTTTTCATCAGTAGGTTAATGTTGGTTGTAGCACCTGTGCTCTTGAGACTATTTTCACTGTCAACGTCATTGTTTTTAAGCCCATGGAGCTGAAATACTCTTCTATAACAACATCCCTGTGTGTGGCAGACTTGGTGCTGTGCATATCAGCTGTGATTCCTTCCACATACCAAGCTCCTGTGGCATTGGTTCCTTTGATGTGAATTCCTAAGCCGTCTGGCTCTGAAGCAACTGTTTTTATTGACTTCATAGAGGGGAATTGAAATAGACATAGCCATACAGTATATTTATATAATGACTTTTACAACTGAATAACATCTAATAACAGCTCTTTGACTTTGACCTTACCTATAAGGATAATCTGTTAATATCTTCAAGTCCCTTATAATGCTCACACTTTTCAAGACAGTACTATTTAAAGCATATGGGTAGTTAGCATTGTTAGAACCAAAATGAACAATTTTCATTTTATTAGTATTAAACTCAATGCAATTTGTTTAGGGCCAATGCTGTAAAACATCTAGAAAGCCTTGTAAGCTGAATTGATTTTGCAGAGAATGTCACCATAGCACCTACTTTACTGGGCATTTATTAACCCAGTTCCTACCAGTAGATTTAAAATCGCACGTAAAAATAGAGTCCAAATAAAGTCACAAAATGGACCCCTGAGACACTGCTACTGTCCTTTTCTATCAGAAAAGGCACCCTGTATTCTGACCTTGCAGGTTCTGCTTTTCAACCATTCACCAACCCATCTAATAAACTGAAAATTTAAAATTGTTCCTTTATATTATAACCAATATCTGTTCATGAGGAGTGGAAACAAATGTTTTTGTAAGGTGTAAATTATGCCAAACAGTTGACTGAAAGTTCTTGATCCAGGTCTTCCCTAACCACTTTATCTAAATGCTAACCCAGTTGATTATGCAATGTTTACCTTCTGTAAAGCAATGTTGGTTAATATGTAACCCATAAGTCCAATCTTTACAGTATAGTCACACACAAATCTATTCAAAGCACTTGCCTAGTATACAAGTGAGGCTAATGTGTGTAAAATAATCAACTGATGTAAGAGAGCCCCCCTTCTGTATCAGCACAATAATAGTTTCTAAGATGGTAGAACAAGTCTGTCAAATAATGATTTCTGAACAGATGCAGCAACCTAGGAAGCAGAAATCTAGCTTTATTTGATTTAAATTTTATATATATATATATATATATATATATATATATATATATATATATATATATATATATATATAGTGTCATTAATCACAAGAGCAGGGCTTTGTCCATATGGCAGACTCTGGTCAGATCATAATAAGCACAAGTAGTACTTCTAAACTAGCAAATTTATCAGCCAAAAGAGAGGTAGGTGAATTAAAGTAGGACAGTATTTACCCATTTTGTTCTGTTGAAATGTCTGATTTTTGCACTATATCACAAAACTTTTTTTTTTCTTTTCATATTTTAATCTACTGGCTCACATCAGTTTCCTGAAAGTCTGCTTTGCCCTCGTGTATATGGCGTTGTTTACCAGTTTTGGCCCCTGTCTAAAGGTATCCCAGTAGTGATTCTACCTTTTTTTTTTTTTTTCCATTTATTTATGATCACCAAGACCATTTCGTAATGGTCCTAAACAACCGCCATTGGGACAGATGCATGCACTAGATAACTTACAAGTTTGTAAAAAAAAAAAAGTTTCCTAGGATTCTGATATATGTTTGAGCATAAAATGATTTTCCCAGTAATAAGATTTCAACTTATTTTTAATTTCCAAATAGTCACCTTTACAGAAGATGCTACTAGATTTTCCAAGAAATCCACAAATGATCAGAACCGTTTAGTTCAAGCAATAAGTTACAGCATTTAAGGTCAGTATAATTCTTCACACAGTCTACATCCAAGATGTTTGCTTTCATAGTTGGTTTGTTTACCACATGATTATATCTACAATTTTTACAGAATTTGGCTAACTGGCTCAAAGGACCTTTGTTGTTTTCTTTTGAAAATCCCCAGTCCGTTTAAATCACCAGCTATTAGATCATAGTCAGTATAAATGTGTGCAAACTCTCTTGAAATTCTTTCTTCTTTCCTTTGTGAGATGGCTTTATAGAACAGGGCAGTCTTCCATAGATGTTTACCTATTTTTATACTTCTGGCATTTCCTTTTCCAACCTTTAAAACCAGTTACTAAAGGATGCTACCCTTGACATTTTTTGAAACACCTCCCCCTTCTCAGAGTTCTGTAAGCATGGTATCCCAGAAAAAACGGCAGCCATTGGTTTGTTTAGTATTCTAAAACTGTTTCCATAATTAAAATAACATCATACGCTTCATTCATAACTCTTGCCTCAAGATATAAAAATTTATTAAGGCTTCTTGTGTTAGCCTTGAAACATCTTAACCCGTTGTGAAATATTAGTCTTTCCCCCTAATAAAAGCTTCCTAAAAAAAATTCCACTGATTCCCTTATCAGCTTAGGTTATAGAGGAGTCATCAGGGTAGCAAATTCTATCATAACTAAATAGATAACTTACTTTTCATAAAAAGTTATTAAATTTCCTAGCTCTTGACATTACTGTGGAGGTGGAATTGTGTCACAGAAAATGAGCCAAAACCGTAATTTATCACCTAAGGTTAGTATATTTCTTTTGTTTTAATTTCCTCCTCAAAGATTTTTTCCTATCAGCATCATTTCCACCTGCTATAATCACAATATTACACTTTTCTAATGAGTGTTTTTTTACATTTTCCATTTTAGCACCACTTGGCAATGAAACTGTAACACGTTCCCTACTTAATCTAGGCAACAGATTCTTAAGGCCTTTTAACATGGAGACAGCTGTAACCAGGATCTGTTCCCGTCTTTTATGATTATCAGACCTGTTACTTTTCCAAGAAGGAACTTCTGTGCTGGAAGCCTCTAAATTTATTGCAGAAAAACAACGTTGATGTTCGTTTGGTAGAAGGCCACCCAGGGCTCCTCTTCTTTTTCTGTCTATACAGATCAGGCCAAACATTCACTGACGCCACTACAGATATTTCACTTAAATTTCTTTTCCTGCAGATTTTCTGAGGAGATAAACACATTTTGATCTCTAATTTCATGCTGAAAATAATTATGTTGTTACTGGACTTAGAAATATTCATTTCAATTTCTATCTGGAGAGTAACAATATTCTCAGAAATAGTTTGAATATTGACATAAAAGAAAAATCTCTCTCCTTCTGTTTGTACCACTGTTGTTTTTCCTGTGGTTAAAATATTCCATGTTCCTCCTTATTGTCAAAGGAAACTTGTATACCATGATCCACATATTGAATTTCGTGACTATCACTCATCAAGAGTTTAATTGATCCCATTTTTCACTATTTATACTAGTACATGCCACATTTTCTACACAATACGAGGTAACCCATTTCAAGTAAATCTATTTAATAAAATGCAGTCATTTCATCCATACTTTGAGTCTCTCATTCTTCACCACCTCCGAATATGCAAAGATGTGTATAGTGCATCTTTGTGTCACAGGTAGCTGCTTGTCTACTTGGTAAATGAGCAACTTTTATACACACCTACGTCTTCAGAACAGTAGATAAAGAGGCAAGCCCAAAAGCAAAATAACAAGACTTGAAATAACTGTCAGCTGTACTGTTTACAGTTGCAAGTGGAGTGATACATACCAGCTTCTTCGATCATGGATGGAGCTCATCTTCATTAGCATCCTTAAAAATGTGCAGGGCCCTTCTTAAAGCTACCCTCTTGCAAAGCCCCAACCCCTTTGAAGTACTACCTAGAGACCTTAACTTCATGCTAGAAACAATACCTCCCTGCTTTTGAACCAGCTGCCTGACCATATTGAGTTTGCCACATGGAGAATTCTCACTTTAGTGGTCATTACATCTGCTAGATGGGTTTCTGAACTTCAAGCTCTTTCCGTCATACCTTCCTACCTCATATTCCAATAGAAAAGAGCATCTTTGTGGACAAGCCCATCCTTTACACCAAACGCAGCTACAGAATTAAATCTAAACCAATTTATCATCCTGTGTTTTTCCTCTGTATTCAAACTATGTGGAATATATGTTGCTTTTTTGCCGAGTGTACAAAATTAACAACAGTTTCTGTATGCAAAGTCACTCTGTCTAGATGGTTGTTGGCTTCTGCTATGACAAGCATAACAAAGAATTTATAGGCAAACCTAAAGGGCATTCCACAAGGATGACTACAGCACACAGTCTATTATCTAAACTAATTAGGATCTAGGGTAGTTCAGATAATCAAACATACATTGAACCGGTTAAAAAAACTGCAAATATCTTGTTTTTCTGCATGTTTTTCAACTATTTAGTGATTCCAGTGGACATTAAAGAATATTTTTCACATTGGTGTGTGCTAAAAGCTCAAAAAACACTCACAAGCAAATGCATATAACATTTACATAATCAGACTTATGATTGTTCCTACCCAAAAACGTTGGAAGGCTGCGTTTGGATAACTGATGTTCCTGATAATAGACGTTTGAATAATCGCGTCTGTATTGAACTTCCTCAGCCGTAATGTCCATTGATGATATTCATGAAGCAGCAAGTTGGGCTTCTGTGCATACTTTGCACAAAACACTATAAGCTAGTTGAGATGTCAATGTCAAGGTCAACATTTGGTTTACCATAATCAAGGTATTTGTCTTGAGCCTCCTCAAGACAAAAAAAAAAAAAAAAACCTGCAGACTGTGTCATCTTGAATTGGATGGAGTGTTCCAAGTCAGATATGAAAGCAAAGAATCTCAATACATGTCTGTCCACTTCAATAAATCTCCCCCTTTCTAACTTGTAGGATGTAACAAACAAACAAGTACTGTGGAAGAATATGTATTGCATTTCATTTTGGTACAAAAAAACAGTGGGTGTCCAGAAACAAAATTGCTATCGATTGGAGAGACAAGGAGGTGCTTGGCAATGGAAAGAGAGTCCTGGAAATTCTGGCAGAAACCAGTCCTTACATTGGAAATGGACAAATATGCATCATGAAGATCTGTCATTGTGGTTTGTTTATCTTGAGTGTGATGGAACCCCCAAGGATGACAACTCCAGAGAGATTTCTCCTCATACTTGAGGTAATTGCAGAATTGATACATTATTGAGTATGCCTTATAGCAGTATTAAGGGGCTCAGGTGGTTGTATCCTGAATAAAATTTATTTCTGCAGTTTTTACAGATATTGTTTTCTCAAATGGAAAAGATTTCTAATGAAATTCTTATAGCTGTGACAAAAAAAATGATGATTCATGCACTAGTCTGCTAATCATTGTCCAATATACCATTGGATTACACCAAATTGGCAATCTTAACTGCACTATCCATATAGGAAAGTGCCTTTACTGCCACAGTGACTTGTTCCTTAAGCAGCACCTGTTATATGGCAAGAACTTCACAGAAGTGTACTCTTGTTCCTTTGGGAAGAATCATTTACAGGCTCTTGTGTGGTACTAGAAGTAATGCAGGATAATTGAGAGTTACAGGATCCCATGCAACAGCAGTTATTCCAGACTTTGTCTTCTACATGGGATATCAATTATGTAATATGTAGTAAGTATGTAGTTTTATAACAAGCAGTAAAATGAGCAAGCTCCAAGGTCTTCTGTGTAGGTTATGAATAGCAAGTGCACAAAACACTTACAGCTTGGCTAAAGAAAACCTATTTTCCCTTCATGCATGTGACAAGCAATGATTGCAGTGTACAAGTTTTTTAAATCTAGTCAAAACTAAATGAACAAGTGACATAATGCTCACAAGATCAAAACAAAATATGTGTGTCAGTAGTCTACAGACCTCCTGGCCAAAACCTCACTACTTTTGAAAACTTCCTTTTCTGGACAACTGCTAATAATAGCAACAAAGCTGTAATTATGGGAGACTTGAACATTAATTGGCAAACTCTATGGCCAACTCCCCAATAAACACCATCAACCTCCATGGCTTCATACAGCTCATTACCACCCCTACCCGGCTGCAAAACAGAAAGCCCTCTGGCAGTATCCTAGATTGGATTTTGGTATCGGAGCCCCAGAATTACACTAACTCAAACATACTTCCCAGCATCGTAAGCGACCACCTGCCAGCTTATACACAGAATCTGACAATAACATTCCAAACCTCCTACTTGTAAAACAATTGGAAATCTTATCAAATATAACCAACGGACTTTTTAACAATATTGTAAAATCAATCAATGGGTCCTCCCTAAAAAGTCTGCCTCTAAATGATGCCATCTGCTTTAACAAAGTCTTTCTTGATGCACTTAATAACTTGGCCCCTATATGCACCAAAAGAATAAAAAAAAATTGTGCACCTTGGCTTACCAAAACCACAAAAAAAAAAGATGCAAACTAGAGACCAAGCATGAAAAAACTGGGTTAGAAACAAGTGATAACCTACTAATAAGCAAACTATACAACAAATGTAAAAAAAAAGTTATCTCTGACAAAAAAAAAAAACTCTCTAAACAACTTGCCAACCACAACAAAAACCCAAAAAGGTTCTGGGACTCCTTCTAAGCCTTGGATCCACTCAAAATCCTTCACCATCCCCTGATAAACATCCCTCTGAAATACCCAACATCAACTGACATTTTATAGACAGCATACTTAAACTTTTAAACAATCTTACCTCTCCACAAAGTCCACCTGCTAAATGACCACGAAACAGTCTTCCCAACATAAACAACCCTACCACATGCATTAGCCGCACAGCTACCACTTCCACACCTATTTTCACTCCACAGCTTGTCCCCACCTCTCTAATACATAAATGTTTTAAATTAAAACCTTGCTCCCTCTCCTCAGACAACCTCCCTTCAGAGTACCTAAAACTCACAGCAGATTGTATTGCCTATCCAGTTAGTACAATAATTAACTGGTCCATCACTTAATCTAAAGTCCCACAAATATGGAAAATCTATTATAACTCTCCTACATAATGGTGGAAATCCCAATGAACTTGGACCTGTCCAAGGCATTTGATACAGTATCTCATCAAAAACTAGTACAGCAACTTTCTAGTTTGGGATGCTCACTGCCAACTACTTAACTAATAGGAAACAGTGTGTTCACTGGCATAATAATCTCACAATATCTGATAAAACTGGAGTACCCCAAGTTTCCATTCTTGGACCCCCCCCCCTACTTTTCAGTATTTTTATTAATCTCCATACCGCCTTGAAAGTAAATTTATTCAATACGCTGATGACTCCACAATAATCTCTTCCTCCAATAACCTTCAACATCTCCTAAAAATGACTCAAACTGCTTTCTCCTGTGTTGAAACTTGGTTAAAGATGCACAATTAGTACCAAATCCCAATAAGACCAAACTGCTACTGTTCACCTCAACCTCTTTTGCTTGAACACAGAAATTGAACTCGTAACCCAAGTAAAACTGCGGGGCATTGCCATCGACAATAAACTCACCTGTGAATACCATATAGTAAACATAATTAAAAATAGACACTTAAATTGGTAAACTCTGTAGGCACAAACACTTCTTGGATATCCCCACCAAAAAGTACTTACCAGTGATTACTCCCCTCCCTATTATATGGAGCCCCCATCCTAACGAACCTACATGTATCTGTCAAAAATAAACTACAGTCATGTTGCTATAAAATTGCCAAATTTTCAACTGGCCTATCTTATCGTACATATCACTGTCGTGCCCTTAAGGCATTAAATTGGCTAGATTTCTCCCAGTACCTTAGCTATGTACAACTAACCCAGGTTCATAAAGTAATATACAAACCCGACAGTTGCCCAGCTCTAAAGCCGGTCATATAACCCATCCAAAAGTCTCAACTCCACTAATAAACAACTCTTAGAAGTCTTAAAAATCTTTTGGCTTTTCCAGGTTGGGGGCCACCACAGCGGATCACCAGTCCGCTATTGATTGGCAGTGGATCTTTATGGTGTCATGTTGCCAGCCCAGCCTTCATAGAAGGCACACACACACACCTACCTGCATGTCTTTAAAGTTCACTCGACCACAGGGAGGACATGCAGACTCCACATACAAACCAAATGAAAGAGCTGGCAAACGCCTATACTCTTTCTCGATTTCAAAACTCTGGAATACCCTCCCCTCACACATTGGCATCTTAGATGCCTTTAGGACCTTTAAATTCACAACACCCATATCTGTCCTGCTCTCCCCCCTAAAACTATTAGTTTTCTTTGTATGTCTCTCCTCTACTTCAGTATGTCGTGTCCCCTTTCCCCAAACTCAGTACTTGCACCACCCACTATTTTTCAGTATCCCCCCCAACTATCTTCTAAGCCTAACTAGTCTCCTCCCTAGCAACCTGTCTCCCTGCTCCCAATGGCATATGCATTAAAATGCCATTCTCCTCTTACTCTTATCCCTCACCCTCCATAATCTCCTCGTGTGCACTGTCACCCCCCACTACCCTCTGTACAGCTCTTTCCTCCGCTATTACGCTTTTCCCCCTCTAATATTACACTCCCTCAATTTCAATAATCCTTATCTGAAACCAACTCTAAAATTGTAAATGTACTACTCTTTACAAAATAAGCCTATTATGTGTATATCTGAATGTTAGAGGGTACTACTACTTAATGAATCATTCAGTCAACCATACTACATAAGTAAATTTGTGTTAGAATACATCTACTTAGTTAATGTTTACCTGTATCCAAACAGAAATTAAGATGTATAATCACCTGTCTATTGTCAAATGTTTGATGTATTTTATGTGGAGCTTTTCTCCCCGGGCTTCTGCTGAAAATGGTTTTATGACCTAGTTTGACTTCCCCAGTCAACCAATAAATTAAGTCCTGGATGCATCCATCCCTTTTACTAGCGTAGCAGCAAGTACTGAAGCAGGCCGAATCATGTGATCTTCTGACACCCTGCATGAGTGGGCACTTGTCCTTAAAGTAATACTCTCACATACAGTACATCCCTCCTTTTTAAGTTAGGGAAACTTACAGAGATGTATTTATATTTGTTAACCATGTAAAAGTGCTGGTCCACAGACTATTTTCAGGCATGTCCCGAGCCAAAAGGCAGTAGAAATTGTAATGTATGTAGAAAGAAAAAATAATTAGATATATTGAAATGATTATACAATAATTTTGATGCAGAACAGTAAAATGTATAGTGCAAGTGAAAGGAAAAAATAACTAGGTATGCCAAAACGCACACACTACAATAGTTTTGAGCCGTCATCATATTGTAAGCTTAAGGTATGGGCAGGACAGAGAGAGAAAGGAAATAGAGCTGAGGGGAAGAATGCTAGCTAATCTGCCGAAGTAGATGGTGGTTAAGTAATTACTGTTGCACAGCGGCTGGGACTCTGAAAGAAACCCACCACAAATGTTACTTATTTATATATACTGATATTTGATTAAGTGCTTCTGGCAAAAGGGGCCATTTCTGTGATGCTGGAAAATGTGATTCAGAGGCATGTTTAGTTGCAGTGAGGAAAGACCTTATCAGTTAATTTACAAGTCTGTGGATCACTTGGTGTTACCACTACTACTAATTTACACTTTATTGTGGTAATTGCCAATGGCAGTCCATGCATCATGTTGGTACAGGCACCCCATTCACTTTCCCTTGTACATGCAAGCAACCACATCCCCTTACATGTTGCCTTCCCGTGCTTTTACAGACATCCCTGGTGGTGATCATCATATTGATCATTACTGTAGTACTCTTGTGGACTTTCAGGGACTGATGGTTGCTTAAACCCTATTCCTTTGCTGAGCAGGTATGTTCACCTTGGAGGGGTGGTGCTTCTACTTTTTTGATAGAAAGTGAACTTTTTCTGAGAAAATAATAAATGTAAGTGGGGGAAAAGTGTGTTTGAGGATTGTCACCTGACTTTTAGTAACTTTTAATCAGGAGTGTTACTTTTGTGGGAAAAAGTTATTTAAACTAACAGAAAATTTTTTTTCCTTAGTAAAAGTTGAGTTATTTTTACTTTAGAGGGATGGGCTAAGTGTTTAAAGTAACAAAACTCCAAACTGGGAGTAAACAAACATGGCTCTCTTGATATTAAATAATAGACAAAAATTTATTCAGGTACAAACTAGGGAGTACTTTCATGCCTCCTGGCACTTCTTCAGACAATACAAACACTGCAAAAAACTCAATAAAAAGGGGTTGCCTCACCCACATTATTTCACAGCAACCAACCATATATCTGCAGCAATTAAAATTCACCTGCTGGCAATAATCAGCAAATGTAATGTGAAGTCAAAGATTTCACATATCAACTAGCTTAGGAAATCCTTACATGCAAAATAGAAAGTCTGAAATTACACATAAAAAAATAAAAGCATTAATTCTCACTTTCACTACTATCAACAACTATATAACCATACAGAGAAGTGACGGTGGCAAACATTAGTCATAATTTTTTGTAATACTAGAGTATACCAAGAGATGGCAGTCATATATTCCATACAGAAATGTATTCCAAAATTCCTAAGGCAAACACCTAACACTCACATATCGGGCTAAAAATAATAATAAAAAAAAAAAAAACGGCAAGCATTAAATTTCCTATCCTTTAAAAGAACTAGGGGTACATCTATCAGTAAATAATATTGGCAGTACATCAGAAGAAAAAGCTAAAATACTACAAGAGAAATAGTTGGATATACCCTAGTAATAGCATTCTTAATGTTTCAATGGCCTCTCAGCTTAGTAAGGTTTCAGGGACACCATTCATTCAGGCCATATCCTCTATCTGCCTGCAATCTAATTATCAATCTAACCTCACCTTTCTGCCTGCAATCTAATTATTCATCTAACCTCACATTTCTCCATGTAGTTCTTATAATTTCCTAATCTAGCCCCTCTAGTGGTCATTTCAACAGCTATAAACCTAAACTTATGTTTGGTGCCATAGTCAAGTGTACGCCTAGCTAGGGCATTCCCCTCGTCTTCTTTATTGATCGCGTAAATATGCTCTCTAACCCTTTCTCTGAATGTCCTATTGGTTTTGTCAATATAAAAACATGGGCACTCTATACATCTGGCTACGTAGATCATGTCCCTAGATCTACAATCTGCATAGTGATTAAACACACACACCCTCCCCGTAGTTGGATGCATAAACTTATTATCTTTCAACATATATGAACAGAAATTACAGCTTCTACATCCAGAAGTACCCTTCCTTACTGATTCTATTCCTTTCTTTTTATTTTCGTAGCAGAGTAATCTCTTAAGAGATTTCTTATTTTTATAAGAATAACTCTGTTTAGTACCCACTATCTTCTTTATCTTCGCATCAACTAATTAAATCTCCCAGTTCCTTTTCGTAATCTCACCAACTGCTCTATTGTCTGTGGAATAGGGTATAACAACTCCACAGGTATCATCTGCCCTTTTAGAAATATGATCATTTTCCTTTCTTCTTTCAATATAGGGTCTACCTTTCTGTTTCCTATCTATAAAGATAGCATCATTCAATTTCCCATAGTCACTCTTCTTAAAACCCCTTTGCCATAAATCTCCTTTTAGAGTGGTAAGTGCTTTCTCACGATTAGTGTCCATACTAGTTAATCTAGACACTTGCAACCTCTGTCCTCGTATAATGTTGTTATATATATATATATATATATATATATATACATATATATATATATATATATGAGGGGTGCATACTAGTATGGTGGTGAAAATTATTTCTTCTGCATTCTTTCCTAAAAATGTCAGAATGTAGCCTATTACCTACCTTAAACACTGTTACATCAAGGAAATCAATCTTATCTCTACTCTATTCGCCCACAAACTTAAGAAAGTCAGTGGAGTGGTTGGAATACTCTATAAATTTGATCAAACTCTGATCAGTTCCTGTCCATACAAAAAAGACATCATCTATGAATCTTTTGTAAAAGGGAATGGATGGCCTACTGCTTTCTATGTCCAAGATGCAAGTCTTTTCCCACTGCGCCATCATGAAGTTATCGGAAGAATTGACGCAGGGTGTACCCATTGCCACTCCTTTTTTGTAGGTAATATCTTTGTTCAAAAAGAAAAACATTATTGTTCAGGACTAATGCTAATAAAAAGCATATCATCAAAGCCCTTCCCCTCTCTATTCCTGCTTCATTAAGAAATGACCTCACATATTCAACTCCTTCTCCATTGGGTGTAGACGTGAATAGTGAAGCCACATCTAAAGTGACCAACAAATGTTCCTGATCATAACCACCTGATGCAGTAAATTCAGCTAATGTCACCAAAAACTCTCTGGTACCTTTTACTACAGTTGATGTAACATCCACTAGAGGTTTTAAGGCTTTTACCAAAAGAATGGATGTAGCCTCAGTAATCCACCCCTTCCCTGAAACTATCGGTCTTAGGGGTGGCCTGACAGGATCCTTGTGAATTTTTGGCAGCCCCTTAAAAGAGGGGATGACCACCATCTCAATGAGAAAATAATTATATAAATCTTGAGTGATCACCCTACTCATGAGAAAATCATAAAGATCTATCTGTAGCTTCTTAATTAATTTATCAAGCTGTTCAGCTGTGATATACTGATATGTATCACCTTCACTAAGTAAATCATTTATTCCCATTCTATATTGCTCACTGTCCATGATCACAATTGCACTCCCCTTGTCGGCTGGGTGTATCCTGCAATTTCCTCAGGGCCTCACGTTCAACTTTTGTAAGATTAAAATGACTATGA
Organism: Protopterus annectens; assembly: GCF_019279795.1. Lineage (NCBI taxonomy): Eukaryota > Metazoa > Chordata > Ceratodontiformes > Protopteridae > Protopterus > Protopterus annectens. Next base: position 411,347,847 of record NC_056746.1, read on the forward strand.
CCTCTATTAGCATCATTCATCAGTTTTAACAAATCACTTTCACATGCCCTCTCAAACGCTGTTAATAACGGATGCATTGAAGGAATAAACGTGGATTGCTTTTTAAACATATTTACATCATTACATTCATTGTTCCCAAACAACAGTTTAAGCATGACATTTCTACTGAACATTTTTATATCAATGACAAAATCAATACTATCAGTATGTAATGATGGCACAAAGGACAAACCCTTTTGTAATAAAGTAATTTCAGATGGTGATAGCACATACTCCGATATATTATGCACTAGTCCGTCTTCATGAAATGCCACGGCTTCTTCATCTGCATTCGTATCTCTCCTTGGTCCTCTGACGATTTCCTTCTCTTCCTGGAACGGTATTGTTGGTTTGGTGATGCCTTTGTTTCTCCGAAAGGCAGTGGAAACTAAAAAACTGTTGGTTTCCAAGTTATTCTCTCTCGTACCTTTCTCCGAACATCTTGTGCTTGAATCACTGGCCCTTCGCCTACGGTAGTTTTCGCTTGAACATCTATTGGTCCCTCCTTCGACACCTCCTCTGGGTGGTTACCACTCGTAGATGGTATTGGATTTGTTTTTTGTACCGGTCCCTCAACTTCTTTTCTGGAATTTGTCCTCCTCTTGTTTGTTGATTTGTGGTGGATGGCTCATTCACGCTCCCATTAGTTGCTGGTCTCCTCGGCCATGAAAAGACCTCCCGTCTCTCAAAGTCCCTCAGATCTCGTTCCAACTTTTTCATTTTATGCATCTGCACTTTACTCCCAGTTTGGACTTTTGTTACTGCATTTTGCTTTTTTTGGCGTGACCTTCATCCCCAGCTGCTTTTGGATTTGTGTTTTGTACTTTTGGTTTCTGTATCCAGCAAACAGGGGAGCATGGCCGCAGGCATTGAGATAAACTTGGAACATGAACCGAAAAGGAACTTTGCACAAGGTAGATCTGATGGACTGAAAAGACTGTTACTTTTTGAGAATAATCCATTACTAGCATTTAAGCTAGATAATCTGAGTAAAGACAATGATAACGAACCTGATGTGGTTAATATTCAAAATGTCATGAAGTTAAGTCATGAAATAGAGACTATTGTTTTTAAGTTGAAGCGAATACAATGGCAACGCCAACATTTGGAGGCATGTATCTGCTTCAAAATAGTCCCTAGGGGACTGTGCATTTTGAAAATGCCCACACATGGATATTTATATCCAGATTTATTAGTAAAGTGGCAGCGGTTAAATCTGGAAACTAGTACAAGTTATATGTGGCTCTTAGTGGAACAGTACGTTATAGTTGAGAAGGCGATGATGGCCCATATCCTTGGTTTGTAGCAACAACTACATCAAGTCTAAGACACTAAGAGGTATGAAGCGTTTGAGAGTAATTTAAATACAAATATGCTGCTCTTTGAACAGAAAGAGCAGATGCATAAAATGAAAAAGTTGGAACGAGATCTTAGGGACTTTGAGAGAGGGGAGGTCTTTCATGGCCGAGGAGACCAGCAACTAATGTGAGCTCGAATGAGCCGTCCACCACAAATCAACAAACAAGAGGAGGAGCAAAGTCCAGGAAAGAACTTGGGGAACCGGTACAAAAAAAATGAATCCAATACCATCTACGAGTGGTAACTACCCAGTGGAGGTGTCGAAAGAGAGACCAATAGATGTTCAAGCGAAAACTACCATAGGCGAAGGGCCAGTGATTCAAGCACAAGATGTTCAGAGAAAGGTACGAGAGAGAGAATAACTTGAAAACCAACAGTTTTCTAAAGTTTCCACTGCCTTTCAGAGAAACAAAAGCGTCACCAAACCCAACAATACCATTCCAGGAAGAGAAGGAAATTGTTAGAGGACCAAGGAGAGATACGAGTGCAGATGAAGAAGCCATGGCATTTCATGAAGAGGGACTAGTCATAATATATCTGAGTATGTGCTATCACCATCTGAAATGTCTTTATTACAAAAGGGTTTGTCCTTTGTGCCATCATTACATACTGATATTACTGATTTTTGTCATTGATATAAAATGTTCAGTAGAAATGTCATGTTTAAACTGTTGTTTGGGAACAATGAATGTAATGATGTAAATGTATTTAAATAGCCATCCACATTTATTCCTTCGATGCATCCATTATTAACAGCGTTTGAGAGGGCTTGTGAAAGTGAATGATGCTAATAGAGGTCATAGTCATTATAATATTACAAAAGTTGAACATGAGGCCCTGAGGTAATTTCTTAATGAAGCAAGAATAGACAGTGGAAGGTCTTGGATGATATGCCTGAACAATAATGTTTTTTCTTTTTGAACAAAGGTATTACCTACAAAAAAAGGGAGTAGCAATGGGTACACCCTGCGCCAATTCTTGTGCTAACATTGTGATGGCACAGTGGGAAAAGACTTGCATCTTGGACATAGAAAGCAGGAGGCGATCCATTCCCTTTTACAAAAGATTCGTAGATGATGTCTTTTTGTATGGACAGGAACTGAGCAGAGTTTGATCGAATTTATAGAGTATTCCAACCATTCCACTGACTTTTTTAAGTTTGTGGACAAGTGGAGTAGAGATAAGATTGATTTCTTTGATGTAAGAGTGTTTAAGGTAGGTAATACGCTGCATTCTGACATTTTTAGGAAAGAATGCAGAAGAAATAATCTTCTACACCATGCTAGTATGCACCACCCTCATATATATAACAACATTATATGAGGACAGGGGTTGTGAGCATCTAGATTAACTAGTATGGACACTAATTGTGAGAAAGCACTTAGCACTCTAAAAGGAGATTTATGTCACAGGGGTTATACGAAGAGGGAATATGGGAAATTGAATGATGCTATGCTTATAGATAGGAAACAGAAAGTTAGACTCTATATTGAAAGAAGAAAGGAAAATTATCATATTTCTAAAAGGGCAGATAATACCTGTAGAGTTGTTATACCCTATGCCACAGACAATAGAGCAGTTCGTGAGATTGTTATAAGGAACTGGGAGATTCTATTAGTTGATTAGAAGATAAAGAAGATAGTGGGTACTAAACCGAGTTATTCTTATAAAAATAACAAATCTCTTAAGAGATTACTCTGCTATGAGAATAAGAAAGGAATAGAATCAGTAAGGAAGGGTACTTTTGGATGGAGAAGCTGTAATTTCTGCTCGTATATGTTGAATGATAATACGTTTATGCATCCAACTACGGGGAGGGTGTTTGTGTTTAATCACTATGCAGATTGTAGATCTAGGGACCTAGTCTACTTAGCCAGATGTATAGAGTGCCCATGTTTTTATATTGGCAAAACCAATAGGACACTCGGAGAAAGGATTAGAGAGCATATTTATGCGATCATTAAAGTAGACGAGGGGAATGCCCTAGCTAGGCATACACTTGAATATGACACCAGACATAAGTTTAGGTTTATAGCTGTTGAAATGGCCACTAGAGCGGCTAGGTTAGGAAATTATAAGAACTACACAGAGAAATATGAGGTTAGATGGATAATTAGATTGCAGGCAGATATAGGATACGGCCTGAATTAATTAGTGTCCCTGAAACCTTACTTAGCTGAGAGGCCATTGAAACATTAAGAATGTTATTACTAGGGTATATGCAACTATTTCTCTTAGCTTTTTTGTGATGTACTGCCACTATTATCTACTGCTAGATGTTCCCCTAGTTATTTTAAAGTACAGGAAATGTTATGCTTGCTGTTTTTTGAATTTTAGCCTAATATGTGAGTGTTAGGTGTTTGCCTTAGGAAATTTGGAATATATTTCAGTATGGAGTATATGACTGCCATCTTTTGGTATACTCTAGTATTACAACTGTAAGAAGGTTGATGTCAGTAGTTTTATATGTGAGAAAGTAAAAAATGTTATGACTGATGTTTGCTACCATCACTTCTCTGTATGGTTATATAGTTGATAGTAGTGAAAGTGAGAATTAATGCTTTTATTTTATTTTTTATGTGTAATTTCAGACTTTCTATTTTGCATGTAAGGTTTCCGAAGCTAGTTAATATGTGAAGTCTTTGACTTCACATTACGTTTGTTGATTATTGCCAGCTAGTGAATTTTAATTGCTGCAGATATATGGTTGGTTGCTATGAAATAATGTGGGTGAGCAACCCCTTTTTATTGAGATTTTTGCAGTGTTTGTATTGTCTGAGGAAGTGCCAGGAGGCACAAAAACTCACACTAGTTTGTACCTGAATAAAAGTTTTGTCTCTAATTTAATATCAAGAGAGCCATGCTTGTTTACTCCCAGTTTGGACTTTTTGTTACTACATTTTGCTTTTTCATGGGAGAGCTTCATCCCCAGCTGCTTTTGGATTTGTGTTTTGTACTACGTGTTTAAAGTGTTTTTTTTTTTTTTTTTTTTTTTTTTTTGGCATTACCGTGCAATGACAGTCTACTGGTTCTTCTGCTCTTACAGCGTCTTAGTTGGCATGCAAGCTCTAAAGGGTTTAGTACACTACCCACTCCTTTTCTTCAGTTCTGCATGAGCTAACAGTGTGGGCACATGGAAGGTGCCTTTAAGCTTTAAACGCTGGCTGGTTGTTATATTCTTATCTGGATATAACCCATATTGATCAAACTATTGCATCAAGGAAGGGTCAGCATAATGGTTAAGGTCTTAACCTCACAAATACATGGTACAAAGTTTGATTCTAACTTGCGGTTATTGGCTAGACTTGTAGCAGACTGACAGCCTAGTATTTCCCTGTGAGCCTATAAATGATCATTCAGACATCTGTTATGGTAAGTTTACTTACACAGCTGTACTTCACCTCTTATTTTTTCCTTATGCTTTGTAAGTTGTGGATGAATACTGTCAGTAATGCCAGACATTAGAGTTTCAATATTCTTATTGCTCAGAAGCTGCATTGTAATGCTACATCTTTTGAACCATTAACTTTTTTTTAAGTGACTCAAAGTAGCATTTAAAAATTATCCCTGTTGTCATCTAGTATTCCTTCTGGCTTTGTGTGGAAATTCAAATTTATTTAAAGTTATGATAGCACTCCTTGAAAGACACACACACACACACATATATATATATATATATATATATATATATAATATATATATATGTGTGTGTTTATATAAATATATATATATATATATATATATATATATATATATCTATATATACACACACACACACACACTCCATCCCTGTCAGCTGTCTCCAATTTTGGAAAATGCCTCAAATGTTGCTTGTCATACCTACTCTGTCCCCCATAATTCATAGACCATTGCAGTCAGTCTTTAATGCCAGACATGAGTTTTATACTTGTAATTGTTCAGAAAATGCATCCTGATGCAAGACCTGTTCTTCCATGAAGTATTCAGTAAACTGTTTTACCAAGAGGGCTAAAGCACTGATTCATAATGAGCTATTTCCTGTGGCAGTGTCACAGGGTTCAAATCATTTTTACGTCATTGCTAAATTTGTTCTGTTGACTTTGTAAGTGACTTGGGTAATATTTAAATAATGTCCCTGGTGTCTAGTGTTCCCCCTATACTTCTTATTGTTCAGCCATCTCTTCATGCTGCAAAACCCCTTGTTCTATTGACTTTTTAAGCAACTTAGGGTAATATGTCCCTGGTGTCTAGTGCTCCACTCTCATACATCTTGTATCTTTCATACTGCAAACAACTGTTGATCTAGTAACATTTTTACATTTTGAGCAGTAATACTGCCCCTGATGTCTCATGTTTCCCATACTTATTTCATGCTGCCAAACTTTTTTCTGCTAATTTTTTTAGTCGTATTTAAAATTTCCAGGTGTCCCCCAGTACAGCTTTCATGTTGAAAAACATCCTGTTCTAAAAATTCTCTGGTGTGTAGTGTTTTCTCCAGCTTTACAGGATTTGTTCATTAGTTTAGAGACCCGATCATACATTCACACACCAGCACACAGTCATACTAGGTCAGCCCCCTTCACCTGACTGCACTGACGGACACACTGAACCAGACACACACACACACACACACACACACACACACACACACACACACACACACACACACAGTGTACTCCCTAATTAACCAACCTACTCCAATCACTCAGGCAGGTACACGCACACATACACACACACACACACACACACACCACTTGAACTATACTAGAGCTGTCTTGTGATATACAATTCACAAAATTACTCTGTAAGCAAATTACATTGCATCATATTTTATTAATACATACATATATATATATATATATATTATACAGTTATGTATAATTGCTGTAATTATTAGTTTTTATAATAAGTAATGCTATGTACCATCTTCAAAATATAGAAACTTTGAAATCACTCTTGATAGAAGTCCCATATAGTAATATAAACATGGTAGGGAATGAAGTGTCTCAAGCTGGATCATCAAGAAGATCAACAGAGTAGTAGACTGGAACAGTGTCATGTTCAGAACCATTCGGTAGCTCAGGTACAGTTACTTTGAAGACTAGTCTAGCACTAGAGGTGGTTTGAATCCCACCACTACCAACCAGTTTACCACCCAGCTTAGCTGTTAATGCTTACTTCCAGTATTAAGGACAAAGCAAAAAATAATTAGAAGAGGAGATCCCAAATTAAAGATGCTTTTAGATGTTGATACTAACAACTTGGAGCCCTTTGAAATGTCATCCCTCTAGCATCAGGGGCTCAACAGCACTTTATTTCAATATATGCCTTCTCAAATTTGGGCCCCAACTGTTCCTTACTCTGGACATTATGAACCTCTTTCATCAGTGTAAGCACTGTTGAATAGCAGTGGATGGATTTAAATGTACAAACAGCACAATCATAAAAAATGTTCATGTAAATGCTTGACACATTTAAAAAAAGGATCAGATATGTGTACTAGGCTAATGACCACTTGGGCCTTTTTAAGCCTAGCCCTGCATCCCAGATCCCTCACAAGTTATGGTACCCTTGGTAAGTGTAAGCAAGGGCTTGAGAGATTAAACATTTACAGGCTGCCTTTTGTCCATTAGAGAGATAGGTGCCAAACCAGGGATGAATTTCCTGTTCCCCATCCAGTTGTATAAGTTGCACATGAATTGGGTTAGGGAGGAACTCTGCCTCGCATGGATGGGGAGCCTGTTCTATAGAAGAGGTAGTCTCTGGGTGCATACCTGTCTGTCCAGCAGGTCCTATTTATATTACAGGCAAGGTTTAAATCTTTAATAGGGGTAATTCAGGTGCTCTTTGGCAGGAATTCCATAAGAGTTGGGTCTGATGATGTCTTGTATGCCAGGCATAGCTCTCCCCTCAACAGTAGGAAACAGATTACAGGGATAGGACTTTAAATGGTCTTTTAGTGTGAAACCTCTGTGGATGTTGCAATTGTTGGATGTGCCTGGTAAGGTACATACCCAAGAGGGCACTCTACTCAATAATCGGTCTAATGAATGCTAAATACAGTGGAACAATGACCTCCTTAGATCTAGATGACGCACCTTTATAAGTTGCACAACATACTACCATAGACACACGATAATCCAAATGTCTGGGTGTGTCCTCAAGTCCCTGGCTACTGGGCTGACTCTTAGGTGTGTGTTAATATGATAGTTACCTGGGATGGATGACTTCCCAAAGGCTACCATTATGCATTTTATTGGCATTTAGTTTTAGTTCAGAGATCTGACACCAGTTATTTGTCTGTGCCCACCCTTTTTGGAGAACAGTAGTGTAGGTGGGGGTTCTGTGACTGCTCCTAATTTGCAATCATCTGCAAATCGATGTTAGCCTTGACTTTGGAGAAATAGACACCAAAAAAGCTGATCCAGGACTGATCCCTAAGGGATGCTACTGGTGACTGTGCTCTTTGTAGAGGTGGATTCCCTAATTCTAACTTCCTGATTTCTGTCTGTGAAACAGATGGCTATCCTACTGGGTGACATAATGGTTTATACCTAAACTCTTGAGTTTGAAAACAATGCCTGAATGAGGTATTGTGACAGCTGCCTTGGCCAGGTCAAGGTAGGCCGTGTGAACTGTTTTGCCATCATCCATTGCTTTGGTAATCTTCTCAAAGAAGTCTACCAGGCTGAGTACTAATGATCTGTTCTTGACAAAACCAGCCTGGGCTGGGTCCAGTGTCTGGAGGTTTCCTGTGTCATTATTGGTCATTTCCATGATAATTCTTTCCATGGCTGTACATATGAGACTACTAAGATTTATGGGTCTGTAGATGGCCCACCTTTGTGCAGAGGAAAGATGGTTGCTGTTCTCCATTTCTGAAGCATGAAGCCTGTTTGGAGACTACAGTTAAACAGTGATTCCAGAGGGCCTGATCACTTATGTTTCATGTTATTTAGAAGGCAGCCTGTGTTATTGTTGGGGCCCTTTTGATGCTCTGTTCTTGGCTTTAAAGAGAGCATTGAGAACCCTTTCCTTAGTGATAGTAAGGGGAGTTATATTTGATGGTATTTCCTGAGGGGAGGCTGGGGGAAGAGAGTGGTAGATCAACAGCTGAGTTTGTCTGCTAGTTGGTTTGCTATGTCTTCTGGCTTAGTATAGGTGGCTGCATTAACAATGAGTTCTGCATGCAGTTGTGTATTGCATATGAGATTACGGACATAGATAAAGAATGCCTTCTGGTTGTACTTACCCTGGGAGGCCAGATTTACCTCAAATTTACCTTTGATAAACTTTGTCATCTGCATTTGTTTAGTTTGATTAGAGTGCTTTTATCCTGCTGGGTGCTACACCTCCGAATTTTTGCCATGATTTTCTTCCTTCTGTTATCATTCTATTGATGTTGTGATTGCACCAGGGTGGCTTGTTGTTTGAGTTGATTCTGCACTTCTTCCTGGTAGGTACAGCTGTCTCTATGCAGCTATTAATATGCTTGCATAGAGCTCCTGTGAACAGTTCTGCATAGGGAGCAGTGTTCTCAGGGGTTAGGGGGTCTTAAAATATTTCCAGATTTTCACTTAATAGTAGGAAATTAGCCTTAGACTGGTTCCTGAATATTCCAGGGTTAGCTTGGGTTCTGGGTTTTACTTTTACTTCAGAGGAGACCATTTTGTGGTTTGACCTCACCAAAGAGCACATTACACTTGGGTGTCTGCATCACTGTCCCTTATTAGTGAGGTCCAGATCCAGTGCGTTTCTGCTGCTGGTCAGTGTATTGATGGTCTGATCCAGAGAGTTTGTGTTTACAAAATCCAGGAATCTCTGTGCCTGCATGTTTGGTGTTGTATATGATTCCCAGTTAATAGGGGATGGGAGGTTGGCATAATGGTTAAGGTATTTACTTTACAGATAAAAAGTGCAGGATTTAATTCTCACATAGGGTAATTGGCTTGGTGTGAAATGGCCCACAAGGGCACTTAGCCTAGTGCTGATCTATGAACCTAATTTAACTCAGCCATGAATATGATACTGGGTTTAATAGTGAGTATTTCCAGTAAGCTTAAATACATGTTGTGGTTTCCTGAGTCATAGAAGGGGACATAAAGCTTGCAAGGAAGTGATATGGGAGTTTTCCTATGGTGATTTGGACATAGAGATGTTTAAGTGCTTCATCCATTATGACGAGCCTTGAGGTATATTTACTTTTTGATTTAAATCGAGACACTGACACCTTTATTCCCTGTCTGTGTAAGTAGCTGCTCCAAATGTGTGGAAGGCATTATAACCTTGCACTACCCGGGTGCTTTCCATGGCTTTAAACCATGCCTCAGTGACTGCCCAGACGTCAGCATTTTCTAGGGTGAGAAAAGCTTGTATGGAGTGGAGCTTCTTGTTTGGACTCCTAGGATTCAGCAGTCACAATTTTAGATTTTGTTGGTTTTGATTTGCTATGTCAGAAGTATTTTCAGTTTGGCAATGCCAAAAAAGGCACTATGGGGAAAGCCTAGAGGGAAGAGGTGCAGACCATCCCTAGCAAACAAGCATGGTCTGTTGACCATCTCTTTGCATGCTGACAAATATTGAAACTACTTAGAATGACATCAGAAACCAAACCAATTGTTAATGTCAATAATCTTCTGTTCATATTGTTACATCGTCCTTGGTAAAGGTAGAATGCTAGGCTCATACCAGCCTGGGAGACACATTCTGAGAGCTCCATGATGTCTCTCTTCATATACTCTAGGGAGGTATATCTCAGGTCATTTACACCCATGTGGACTGAGACTGAGTCATACTGGTGCTTGTCATCCAATGACTTAAGTGCATATATGGTCCCCGATAAACAATTGCTTGTGACTTTCTCCTTACTCAGCCTGATGAGAGGGAGATCAGAGTGTCTCACAGTAGAGTCTATAATGACCGAAACGTTGAGTTGTGTAGAAGCTTGCCTTATGGGTTTAGAAGTATAGGTTCCATGAGAAGTCGCTGTATATATTAATGAGGGTGATGGAAGTATTTAGGGTTTATAAAGGTTACATTTAAATGCCTAAGCATACGTGGTTCTGTGTCTGCTACACGCTATGCGTGATGGATGCAGTGTATGTACTAGTGATAACTTGATTAACAGTAGAAGTGCTTTTATACAAGAGCTTTGCCTCCAGTGACATTGTGTAAATACATCTCTCACATACCTTATCAGTTTTTTGAGAATTATCTGGTTGTCATTAAGCATGAGGCAATTTTTGCATTGCCTCAGGATGCCCATATCTGTCAAGCTGGTTCTGAAGATAGTGGGAAAGTTCATATCATGGCAACAGGCCCATTTTTATTGATTATTCAGAACTCGTAAGCACTAAATAAGCTACAAATTACTACAGCACTCAACTTTCCTCACTTGTCTAGAGGAAAACAGTTTTTAGTACTTAATAAGTAAGCACCTATCCAGGCATGTCTAAAGGTCAGCTCCCGGTCTTTTCTCCTGTCTACCTGATGAATCTGGGCATCTTGGGACAATGCAGCAATTGCCCCGTGTACACAGACAACCCTCTCCTCCTACCACCCAACACTACAACCTGTGAGAAATGCACTTATATAGCCAAACTGGAGGCAAAGCTCTCTTCATCGAAGACTGGACTAGACAGTCAAGAGGAGAAGGTAAACGCTTGCACCGCACCACACTCATCAAATAGTCCCTCAAAATCTACACCACCAAAACACACACACGGAAGCACAAAACACGCACGTACATTTGCAGAGGCTCTCAGTAAAAATCTGCCCAAACAATTGAGACCTCCAAAGCAGAAATGCAAGCAACCTCCACCCCCCAACACAACCCAAATGACAGCCCATATACTCAGTGTGCCACTCAACTTCAGCCCATAAGGCATACCATACCCAACACTCTAGTCATAGGTGACTCTATAGTCAGGCGCACTGATGTTCCACTCACCAGGCTAAACAAGGAGAAAGTTACTGTCAGCTGTCTGTTGGGTGCCAAGACCCATCACATAACGCACGCACTCAGGTCACTCCACAACAAGTACAAATATGACTCTGTCATTGTCCATGTTGGTGTGAATGACCTGAGATGTACCTCCCTGGACTACATGAAAAGAGACATGGAGGAGCTATCTGATCTTGTAGACCAGGCAGGTATGACCCTAGCCTGTACAAGGACAAAATGATTGACTTTAACAATTGGCTAAACTTCTGGTGTCATTCTAAGGGAATCCAGTATCTGTCTGCCTAGGATGACATGATCGACAGACCACGCTGCATTGCCAGAGATGGCCTGCACCTGTCACCCTTGGGATTCTGGATACTGGCAAAGGCTCTTGCCACCCCTATAGTGCCTTTTTTTATTCAAGGTGCAAATGACAAATTCACCACTGTAACAGGTACAAGCAAGCAAAATCTGAGTGTAATGCTACGCAATGCTAGAAGTCTAAACCTCAAAATGCACTCACTCGAGGCACTCCTTAAAATGGAGAACATCGACATCTGTGCAGTGACAGAGACCTGGTTCAAAGCTCCAGAGAGCACCCCTGCAATTACCAGGCTATAATTCATACCACACCTTTCGGCCACCAAACCCGGACCAAAACACTAAAGGTGGAGGCGTGTCCATATTCATTAAGGATATCCACACCTCCAAGCTAGTTGCTCAGCATAATGCATCCGAGATTATCCAAGTTCAACTAACTCTGGGCAAAACCATAATCCAGATTGTAGCTTGCTACAGACCCCCCCCCACCATGCCCCAGGATTCCCACTCCTCTTTTCTTGATACACTGGAAAATATTAAGGTACAACCCAACACCCTAATAATGGGTTATTTCAACTACCCCACTATTAACTGGGAAAACTACTCATGTGCCAACTCTTTTGCTCAACGTTTTCTGGAAATCATCAATTCCAATGCCTTGGATCAACTTATCCACACCCCCACCAGGGGCAGCAATATCCTAGACCTGGTCATCACCAACATGGGTGACTGGTGTTCCACACCAGAGGTCAGCTCCTCGTTGGTCAGATCCGACCACAAGCTAATCACCCTAGACAGCCACATCCCACTCCCACCCCCCATTAAGAAAACAACCATAAAAAATTCTCCAAAGCCAACTTCACACTTCTTAAGACAGAAGTGGCAAACTTCACGACACCCATGCAGATGGACAATAGAGGTACGATTGCTGAATCCTACACAAATGCACTTTATAAGCACTTACACGAGTGCATGGATCGTGCTATCCCTAACAGAACCAAGATTCTATACTCCAAAAAAAGGAAGCCAATCTGGTGGTCTTCTGCCATAAACAAACTCTACAACAGAAGAAAGAAACTGTTGCAAAAAAGAGTAAAATTCCACGATTGGAGGAATTCCCTGGTCTGCCTCAGTAAGAAGCTGAGATCCCTCATAAAATCCTCCAAAGCTAGTTATGAAAACAAAATCGCCACTGATTCTAAAGACAACCACAAAGCATTCTATAGCTATGTCAAGAATCTCAATGGCAACACTCAGATCTGCTCTGAGTTACAGCACAATGACACTAATTATACAGAACCAACTGATATTGCCAACATCCTGGCAGATAAGTTCAGTGCTAAGTTTACCCCCCCCCCTCTCACCCCCTAAAGGGCACATCTTTATACCGGAAGAATGCAAAGTTCCTGTAATCATGGCTGCAGAGGTAAAAACCTCACTCTCCAAAGCCAAGAACACAGCATCCATGGGACCTGACAACATCCCAGGCTGCCTTCTACATGAACTACAGAATGAACTGGCACCCCACCTAAGTACCATGTTTAGTCATAGCCTCACCTCAGGCTTTGTGCCCATTGAATGGCACACCACAACCGTTATCCTACTCCAGAAAGGGAAGGCCACAATAGACCCCAGTAACTACCGCCCCATTAGCCTGACGAGCCTGGTCTGCAAGGCCATGGAATGTATCATCATGGAACTCATAAACAAAGACATTGGAGATCTCCAAACTCTGGACCCCACACAGTTCGGGTTTGTAATAGGCAGATCATGTCTCCTAAACCTGATAGACTTCTTTGAAGTAGTCACCAAAGCCATAGATGAGAGTAAGGTAGTTCACACAGCCTATGTAGATATTGCCAAGGCGTTCAACACCATCCCCCACTTTGGAATTATAGATAAACTTACTAAACTAGGTATAAATCACTATGTCACAAGATGCGTTGCCAACTGGCTTACTGACAGAACCCACACTTTGAAAGTAGCAGACTCCAAGTCAGACTTCAGACCAGTGGCAAGTGGAGTACCACAGGGTTCAGTCCTGGGTTCTCTCCTGTTTGGTATCTACTTCTCTGAAGTACAGGCTAACACAGAAGTTCTTTGGCTAACTACATTTGCAGATGACTGCAAACTAGGAGCCATAATCAAAACTCCTAACGATGTGGACATCTTACAAAAGGGCCTCACTGAGACAGATGCCTGGTATCAAAGCCATGGTCTCAAGCTCAATGCCAAAAAGTGCATTGTCATCTCCTTTGGTAAAAACTCTATACCCATGAACGACCACATAGGCAGTAGTCTACTTAACACCGAAAGTGTGATAAGAGACCTTGGGACACAGGTGGACAGTAGTCTCTCCTTTGATAATCACATCACCACAGTGGTCAGGAAATCCTTCTACGGGAAACACCTCATCACAAAAGGTTTCTCATCCAGAATAAAAGAGGTCATTGTTCCCCTCTACTCATCACTCATTAGACCCATTATAGAGTACAACGCCCCTTTGGTATGTACCTCACAAGACATCTACAACAACTGGAAATGCCGCAAAAATACCTCACAAAGAGGATTACTGGCCTCAAACACATGCCTTACGCAGACCGACTCAAAAAACTCCAGCTTTACTCCGTCGCATATCGCCTACTCAGAGGCGATCTCTGCCTAACATACAAAGCCATGTCAAACCCAGAGCTATTGGACATGCTCCACTTAAAGAAATCCCAATCCCTCCAAGCTACACGCTCTAGGGACCTAAACATTGTCACCACAATAAACAGAACATGCTGGAGAGAGAGATTCCTGTCCCAGAGACTTCCCATACTCTGGAACAGATTACCTATCTATGTCAAACAGAGCTCCTCTTTAGCACTCTTCAAGAAAAATCTTGATGATTGTATGGGTAATAGGAAATTCACCCCAGGGATCACTTCTGTGGTTCTGCTTGACAGGGGCACAGGAAAATAATTTTCTTGGGTGACGAAAGCCAGGGTACCTTTTTGGCTAGGCTTGTATAGGCCCAAGGGCCAGTAGCCTAGTACCTACCTATGAACCTATAATTAGATAGTTGCAGTGAGAATATTGAGTTAAAAACAAGAGTATCTGGCTTGCAGCTCTGGGGGCTGTGCTTATTACTGTGCAAATTAGATCTGATGTTATCCACGTCACTATTCCTCACTTTTGAGTTTTGGATGGCAACTTTATTGACAGCTTCTAGACTCGAGCTCCTCCTACTTCCATGATCCCTTGCTGTGCTCTAACCCCATCAGATCTCATTTGCCGCACTCAATATCAGATGTGGATTCTTGTGCTGAAATTCCTGTGGGATAAGTAGTGTTAGTTTCTACAATAGTTTTCTATTTGGGGTTTTCTAGAAGTAGTTTCTTGTTAAGAGATTAGTGCTTCTATATCTGTAGTGGTAGCTAGTCCCTCCTATCCCATTTTATATTCTCATTGTTATTGTTTTTTGGCCTTTTTCTAATGCCCATTTATTTTTGTGTAAAGTGTGGATTAGAGTTGAGCTAGAGTAGTTTTAGTGCCTGTGATAGTGTAGCTGACTTGTGTTTTTGTTTTTTCTGGCTCTGACCTCAGCTTGCTTCTTAGTCTTGCATTAGCATGTCCTTTTGGCTTAGTTTGCTTCCAACATGTCCGACAAGCCTTTTGGTTTTATAAGGTGCTCCTCGTGTGGTCAGAAGATGTCTGTGTCCGATTCACATGAGGAATGCCTTTGTTGTTTGGGCGCCGACCACCTGGAGGTTGAATATGACATTTGCGCTGCATTCAACCCCAGGGCCTTGGTTGAGCACTGAAATAAACTCCTTTTGAAAAGGTTGGCTCAAGGGAGTCCCTTGGCTCAGTCCTCTGCCAAGGAAGGCCCCTCTGCCTCTGGGGTCCTCCTCCTCCTCAAAAAAGGCAAGGCTGTTGCATCCTAGTGCCTCAGATCTGACCGCAGCCTTAACTCAGATGGATCCGATGCTCTCAGATCCTAAGATCTGTAGTGCTCACGGATCTGGGGCTTCCACTTTGAGGCCTTCAAATCCAAGGTCGCTGGAATCCACTCCTGGATCCAAGGTCTCAGGTTCAAGGCCTTCCGATCTGGTTGGATCTGGACCAGCCACGGATCTAACTTCCTCGGATCCAAGTCCTGTGGGATCCAGGCGCTCAGATCCTACTTTGTCAGTGGAGGTTGGATCCAGGGTCAGTGTCATGTCCCACTATTGTTATTGAGGATTCCCCGTCAGGTTCTGGCTTGGGGCAGTCACCTTCCACTTCTAAGCACAGGTCTCATTGTTTATATAGGAGGTCCTCGGGATCTAGGCAGCCATCCCTGGCCAGTTCCTCTGCCTCCTCTAGGTCCTCCAGGAGTTTACTCCCTTCCGATATGGACAGGATGATGAGGCCCTTTCTCAAGGCTCAGATTGAGTTGGGGCTTCTTGCGTCTCCTGCCCATTTGGCCAGAGTCACATCTCCTACCCCTTTGTTGATTCTCCTCATCCAACCAGGTTGGTTTCAGACTTTCTGGGCCTGGATCACATGGGGAAGGAGATGGGGACTCCAAGGAGCCTTACTTTCCCTGCCCCGTTTGAGTCCCTGACTGCTTCTGCTTGGCCTCCCCCTGGGCAGACAGAGTCCCGGGCCTGACAGGTTGCCCTGGAGTCCTTGGGTGGGGGTTCCGGACCTGTTTTCTCAGACCGGTCCCTTCCACTTTGTGCTTCGACCTTTGACAGCTGGTCCGGTCCTATCCTGAGACCAAGAGGATCTGACTTGCTCTGGTCCTTCTCCACAAACAGGCCTTCCTGCTGGGATTGCGGACAGGGTATTGTCCAGTCCATCGGCTTTCCGGGTTGTAGAGAGGACTTCTTCCTCCAAGAGAGTTTCCTTCCTGGCCTTCCAGGGACCATCCCAACCCCTCTGAGTGAACCCCACTCATCATGTCCCAAGTCAGCCCTCTTGACCCAGCCTTCAGGTAGGAGCTGCCCCACTTGGGGTTCCTCCTCCTCTTCCAAATCCACCCCAGAGCCACCCCTGAAGGAGGTTCCTCAGAAGAGATCATGTAAGAGGAGACACTTGGACTCCCCTGCTGAGTCGCTCACTGAGGATACGGACCTCGATGAAGGGGACAGGTCCCCCAGATCTCTGCCTGAGGATGTCTCCTTTGGGGACATCTTGAAAATCCTTAAGCTTAAGGGCGGTTGGTCTTCTCTCCCCCGTCTTTTAAGGAGTCCATCTTTCTGGAGGCTTTCTGGACAGGACCATCTATCTCCTGGGTTTCTCTCCCTGCACATGAACTTGTAGACCTTATCGCCAGCAGAGCTTGGAAGGAACTGGATACAGTGGAGCCTGTTCCCAAATGTGCAGAAAAATTACTCAGTCCCCCTTCTGACAAGCAGTTCTGGACAAAAGGTGTGCCAGTCAATGCAATCGTAGTAGCTGACGCCACCAAGAAAGAGCTGGTGGAACAGAGCGCATCTGTCCGTCCCATCAACCATGAGTCCTGAGCAATTAACAGGCATGGACATTTGTTCTGCAGATACTTGACTACCTGGCACATTTCACCTGACTTCAGAGTGACCTGGTCAAAGAGCTTACCACATCACTTTCTGAGGTACTGCCTGCTGGGGAACTAAGTTAAGGTGTCCCCTAAACTATAAACACTTTCTTCCCTGGCTAATTCATTGATAAGGCTGATTGCCAACATGATGGAAGGGGACTCTCGAGTGGCTGGCACAGGCATCACTATTCGGCGTCATGCCTGGCTGTGCCTTTGTGGATTTGCGGAGTCCTGTAAAGCATCTTTCACCAGTGCCCCCTTCAATGGTTCTACCCTGTTTGGCCCTTCAGTCAAAGAGACTCTTCCCCATATTGAGCGGGAAGGCATGACTTTGTCGGCTGTGGGAATCAAGTTTCCACTCCTCAACAGTTCTTCTCCAAGACACAGCGAGTGGCCAGGAAAATGTGGTTTCGCAAGTTGCAGTCTGCCTTCCAGTATGCTCAAGATGAGCCCTCCTCCAGAGGTCAGGGAAGAGATTTCAATTGCATACACCACTGCAGGAGCAGAGGAGATCCACAAAATCAGGGCTCCAGGAAACCCTTCTCTGAAAAGCCCCAACAGCACTCCTAAAATGCTGCCTGACTGTCCTGCCCTGAAGTGGGTCATTTGTCTTTGCACCCTTTTGCCTGGGCAAGTATAACAAAATATTGTTGAGTGCTAAACATCATTTCCAGGGTTTATTCTATTCCCTTTTCTAAGTTTCCTCCTCTGGTCAGGAGATACCTCTCCAATGCACCACCCTATCAGAGGAAGCTAGTTAAGGAAGTAGTGCTCAAGCTTATTCAGAAGAGAGCCATCCAAGAGTTCCCCCCAGGGCAATGAGAATCCAGAACTTACTCTCGCTTCTTTTTGGTGCCAAAGAAGATGGAGGACCTGTGTCCAATTCTGGACCTCAGTGAACTCGGAGTCTCTGTCAAGAAGTCCAAATTCTAGATGGTCATTGTGTAGTCCGTGGTGCCTCTGTTGCACAAGGATGATTGGATGTGCTCCATAGATCTCCAGGAGACATACTATCATATAAAAATAGAAGGGTGCTCCAGGAGACATCTCCACTTTTGAGTAGGGGCCAGTCAATACCAGTTTAGGACCCTGCTCTTTGGTCTCACCACAGCCCCCTTGATGTTCACGAAGTGCATGGCAGCAGTCGCAGCTCACCTGAGACTGCAGGGATTCCAGGTGATTCCATACCTCGACGATTGACTCCTCATAACTCCCATGAAGCATCGTCTGGCCACTGCCTCTCAGTACTTACTCCAACTCTTCGACCCGTTAGGCATTTTACAGTGAATCTCCCCAAATAGAACCTGATTCTATCCCAAAATCTGGAATTCATCGGGATCCAGTTGGACCTGTGTCGGAGATTGCAGCACTCCCTCTCTGTTGGGTACACTTCATCAGATCACATCTTCAGTGTCTTTTCGGTCTATCTCATCCCCAGGCCTACCTTGTTCTCAGGGCCTTAGGGTCCATGGCGGCAGTGATCTCTCTAGTACTTTCAGCCAGGTTCTGCATGAGGGTTCTGCAGTGGACTCTAGAGGTTCAGTGGTCCTCCCTGACTCATCCTATGACAACTCCGATCCACCTCACACCAATGTGCAGTCATTATCTCCTTGGTGGATCCAGTCTCCTGACCTCTTAGCAGGCAGACCATTCTCTCTTCCTCCGTCCAACACTACAGTGACCACAGATGCTTCCCATTTGGGGTGGGGGTCATTTTCAGGGAAAGAATGTCCAAGGTACGTGGTCCAAAGCAAAGACCAAACTGCATATCAGTGCTCTGGAGATGAGGGCAGTCCTCCTCATGTTGCAAGCCTTGTAACACTGCCTCCCTCCGGTGTTATTGCAGTTCACATGGACAACATGGCTGTTGTATGGTACATCAACAAGCAAGGGAGCACATGTTTGTATCTGCTTTGTCGTGAGGCCATGAGAGTGTGGGAATGGGTGATGTCTTTGGGGTGCTTCCTCATTGCAAGGCATATTCCTTGAGAGTCCAACATACTCACGGACAGACTCAGCAGGGGAATTCTGAGTCTTCATGTGTGGTCTTTGAATCCTTCAGTGGCGAAAGAGATCTTCCTTTGCTGTGGTCAGCCGAGCTGCAATCTCTTTGCTTCCCCTCTCAATCACAAATACAGCTGGTATTTCATCCTGATTCCACCAAACAGGAAGTCCCCCAAGGATGCTTTGGGTTCAGATTTGCCTCCTGGTTCTCCTTTATGCCTATCCTCCCTTACTTCTCATTTTAAAAATACTTCAGAAAGCCCGTTGCCTCAAGACCACCTTGATCCTCATTGCCCCTTTTTAGCCTCAGCAGGTGTGGTTCCCCCTTCTGCAGTCTCATTTGAAGTACCCCCTTGTGTATTAGATCCCATCAGGGATCTAATTTCCCATCCCTCTCAGCTTCCAATTACCAACCTACAGACGCTTCGTCTGATGGCATGTTTTGTCCTCTTCCAGTAATCCTGAATCAGCCCAGGCTGCCTTCTTTTAAGAACATTATCCTGGCATCTCAGAAGGCTTCCACTCGAAAGATTTATGCCAGTAAGTGGAAATGGTTTTCTGTTCAGGCTGAGCAGCACAATCTTGATCCTGCTTCGGCTTCCATTTCAGATATCTTGCTCTTCTTGTATTTGCTGTTTCAGGATGGCGTTAGTTTCTCGACTATCAAAGTGCAGTTGGTAGCTATTTCCAACTTCCATGTTTGTGAGGAACCTGCTTTCTCCTCTTGCTTGGCTAAAGCTTTTTTAAAAGTGGGTTTTCTACTCCGACATCCTGTCAAGGATTCTTCCCCTCCTTGGGACTTTTTTTTTTTTGGTTCAGTCTCTTACACACATTTCATTTGAGCCTGCTGTGACATGTGATATCAAATTCTTGTCATGGAAGACAACTTTTCTAGTAGCCATAACTTCAGCTAGAAGAGTTTTGGAATTGCAGGCTCTTTCTGTCAAACCACCTTTCATGGTTTTCACAACAACAGAGTGGCCCTTCGAACTAACTCTTCATTCATGCCTAAGGTTGCCTCAGAAGCTAATCTGAACCAGTCAATCCAATTGCCAGTCTTCTTCCCAAATTTTGCTAATAAAGGGGAATATCTCATATGCTAGATGTGCATAGACACATGCATTTCTACTTAGATAGGGCAAAGAGTTTTCGCAGGTCTGACCAGCTGTTTCTGGCATTCTGTCTTAACAAGAATGGTCAGGAGGTTTCCAAAATAACTGTCTCCTGTTGGGTTTTGATGTGCATTTCCTTTGCTTATTCATCCAAAGTCTTATCCTTACCAGGGCTAATCAGAGCTAATTTCACTAGGTCAGTGGCTATGTCAGCTGCATATCTTGCCCTTCATTCCATAGATGACATTGGTGCGGCAACCACCTGGTCTTCTCAAACTTTTGTTAGTCACTATAAACTTGACATTGTCTCCAGGAACAGGGCTTCCTTCGGCTCCACAGTTCTTCAGCATGTCCTTCCATGAGGCCGCCCAGGATTTAGGGTAGCTGGGGACTCTGACCCAAGAGTGAGGAATAGTGGCATGGATAACATCAGATACTTACCATAACTTGGCATGTGTGTTATCCTATGACACTATTCATCACTATCCCTCCCTCCATCCCCCATCCTGCAAGATCTAAAGGATATGGAGATGTCCTAGCTAGTGGTCAAGTTCTTCCTTAGCTGCTTTCTAGCTTAGGGCAAACTTGATCCGAGGGGTTAGAGGATAGCAAGAGATCATGGGAGTGGGAGGAGCTCAACCCTAGAAGCTGTCTGTAAAGTTACTGGCTCCGATCCAATGTCTGATACAAGACCCAAGAGTGATGAATAGTGACATAGGACAACACAGATGCCAAGTTATGGTAAGTACATAACTCTCTTTGTCCTATGTGTAGCTAGGTATTGGTGAAATTTCAAGAGTGCTTTTACGGGAAAATATCAACTCAAGTTGTCTGTGTCTATACATGGTACAGCCAAACATTGTTGGGAACTACTACAGTAGATCCTGATGATTTATGGGATGTAGTATTTGGGGAGATAGTCTGAAGTTAGTTTAGACAGTATCTATTTACTGAAAACAAAGAATTAGCTTTGTCAAGAATGATGAATACTGGGGATTCAACTAACTGGCTAC
The DNA here is from genome assembly GCF_019279795.1 of Protopterus annectens. Classification (NCBI taxonomy): domain Eukaryota; kingdom Metazoa; phylum Chordata; order Ceratodontiformes; family Protopteridae; genus Protopterus; species Protopterus annectens. Next base: position 411,369,165 of record NC_056746.1, read on the forward strand.
TACTAGTGCTGGTGTTACCACAGTTTCATGCTGCTGGGATACAATGTCCCTTTGCTTCTTCTCTCACCAGAAGCAAAACCATAGCACTAATCCCAAGATGAGAAGCAAGCCACAGGCTCTCTGGGGATCAACTGTCTTGTCTCAAATGATGCAGGGGTCTGTAGGCTTTTCCTGGTAGATGCTGTGATGTCTCTTCTCTGGGCCAGTAATCAAGAGGTCCCAATCCTCACTACTGACACCAGTGGAGAATGTTCATTTAGAACACAAATGTATACACATGCAGTATTTTCAGATTCAGCTCTCTGCACCAAGCACAATTTCCCTTAAAGAGTATGCAGGGAGCACACTGCAGTCCTGGGACTGGGTTTTCCTCTCCATACCCCCTTAATAATCTTTCTCACTGCAGAAGTCAGTGCTCTCTGTCCCTGTTCCAAGTAGGTGACACACACACGCACACACACACGCTATTTGGTTTTCACATGCAGCTGGGAAAGGCTGGCACAGATTTACCAGCTATATCACCTCCACACAGACTATAAGGTAGATTCATTGCCACCAGCCAGCTACTTTAAGGCTCTTACCAGGGTACCCAATTATCCTTAGTAAAATTAGTACTTATATAAATGGTGGTATTAACCAAGCAGCAAAACTTTCAGGGGCATGAAGACACAGTGCCAACAAATAAATACAATTACTGCCAAAGGTTAAACTATTTTCTAAAAAAATAGCACAATGAAAGGTTTAGGTATATTTAATAATAAAATTGAAAACTTGAAAATATTGAATATGTATTTACAATAAACACGACAGTATCAATTTACATGAAATATAAAAAAATAACACAGATGGAATGATTCAGCTAGATACAGGAAAACAGTAGTTAACTAGTCTCACTATATTTTCCTAACTCAAGAATTGCTATTACCTGATTACTTACTAAGGCAAGGCAAGATAAAGTGGGTGAGTGGCCTTGGCAGTGCCAAAACAGAGTGCTGAGTGTCACTATCACATCTCTCAATAATATCTAAATGCAGTTCAGTGCTGGCTACAGAATGACATCACATATGGTCACCTGATTCCACACTTCCCCTCACTAGAAGCTGAGCCATGATCTAGCACGGATGTGTCACAGTACACATCTAGGACTTTGCTAAACCTTATTCCAGCATCTAGAAACAATTCCAACCCTTTCATCCCTCCAGCAGACACTAACCAGCCATTCTCTGGCACCCCGGGGTAGCAGTTAGTTCACCACTAAGGACAATAAAAGCAGGATCCCAGCCCAGACAATGCATCTCTGGCTGCAGTCAAGCCTGTGAGATAAAATCTTTGTGGCCTAAACCAAGTAATTTAATTTCAGGCTATTTTTTCTCAAGGTTAGATGGGCTGAGCTTAACCCCTTTCCTTCCAGCATACTCTTAAAATATATACATTTCATCAGTTACAGTATAGTCTGACGTGCATGTGTATTTCTTTTCTGTCCAGCAGGACCCACTGGTGATACATTTTTAACACAATTGACTAAATATACATTTTAACACAAGCATCTGTACAAATCAATTTGAAATTCAAATGATGTATAATTCTTTGCAGTACAGGTCCAGGTAGCTGCCCTGGCATATGTTACATATGCACTACCCTATTCTCTCTGGAATAGCTGTCAGTACCTCACATCATCACATTTCTCCCCCCTTTGAAGACTCAAGCTAGTTTTTCGGGTGACCCTGGAGAAACATTGCTTGAGAGAAATGAGCCTGTCTGGGAACACATTAACCTGTACCCTGTCTTGTGAACCCATCTGCAGTGGCATTGCTGAACCCACTGTGGTGTTGCGCCAGGTGGGTACATCCAGGTTTCTAAGTAAGCACGTCCCTAAACTCCTGTAACACTGATGGAATTCCTTGAACCTGGGTATGGGATAGCAGCTGGGACACTGCTACCCCTTCCACCAAGGTGTCAGTCTGAGCGCCACTGAGATCAGGCATCAGATCCCCCTCAGACTCCTCCTCCTACGCACTATGCATACTCAGTACAAAGTCCTCTGTATCATGGTAAGGCTTCATCATGTTAACATGGTACAGTTTGTGCTCCTGCTCCACTCCTGCCTAGCAGGTTTACCATGTAGTTAACATCACTAACCTTCCTTACCACTTTGATGGGTCCTTTCCAAGCTGCCTTTATCTTATTGTGTCTGACAGGAATGAGCACCATAACCTTGTGTTTCACACCATATTCTCAGGCTTGAGCATTCAGGTCATACCAGATCTTTTTCTGCTGTTGGGCTCCTGCCAGGTTCTCTTGGGCCAAGCCTATGAGCTCCTTAAGCCTTGTCCTGAAGTTTAGAACATATGCCACAACAGACTCTTTGTGGGATTCACTCTCACCCTTCCTGTCATCATGAATCAAATACAAGGGCCCCCTCACCCTATGCCCATACAGCAACTCAGAGGGTGAAAAACCTGTGGATTCCTGGGCTACCTCTCTGTACTCAAATAGCAGATGGGGCAAATATTTGTCCCACTCTCTGTTAAACTGGTCTGCAAATGCCCTTAGCATGGTCTTTAGTGTAGAGTTTAACCTCTCCACAAGACCATTAGTCTGGTGGTGGTCTTTAGGTGCTTCACCCCACAGTGTTCTTACAGACAAGCCAGCAGGTCAGACATGAAATTGGCACATCTGTCAGTATTTTTCTCGGGAAACCAACCTTTGCCACCTTTTCTGATTCAGTGGAGGACAGAGCCACCACCTCAGGGCATCTAGTAGCATAATCTACCATGACAAGAATGTATTTCTTCCCTTTGGAACTTGAGTATTCAGAAGCCCCACAGCGCCACCCTCTGAAACAGCTCTTCAATCACAGGCAAAGGCATCAAAGGAGCTTTGACCTTGTCTCCTTCCTCGCCTACTTTTTGGCTCTGACCACAGGTCCTGTAGCACCCTGTTACAAATCCTTGCAATCACAGGCCAATAAAAGTTCTGCATAATACGTCTCTTGGTACGCTTTATACCCATATGACCTGCAAAAGGAATCTCATGAGCTATGGCTAGAAGTGCCAGATAGTATGCTCTTTGCACTACCAGCTGCTGTATTTCCTCACCCTCTAGCCCTCCTTCAGGGATCCACTCTATACAATAACCCTTTGTTCCAGTATGCAGACTCCCATTTTCCTTGAGAATCAGATGCCTCCTTAGCTAACTTCCTCATGCCTCATAATGTAGGGTGCGAAAGCTGAGCCTGTCTCAACTCTACCTTTGTGACCCTTCCCAGCTCCCCTTCCACAGGAAGTCTGGTATCTTCTGATAGCGGTGCCTCACTGTCAGCCTGGGTACTACCACTCACCTCGGCCCTTGTAGTCACCATGTCCACATCTGTACCTGTTAGTAGCCGTGGCTCACCTTCATGCTAACTGCTACAGGGTACCTCCCTCTCTGAAATAGCCACATCACCAGCCCTGGCTTTAGGTGTGGGGTCTGTCTGGGCCTTCCCAGGCAGCCAGACCCACATGCCTGTCTCCAAGCCTGACATGTAACTGTATGCATACAAGGTACTTTGTCATCAAAATCATTCCCAATTAAGACATATGCAGGGATATTCTCAAACACACCTACTTGCTTGCTTCCTTCCTTTTCCACCCTCCCAGTCAAGGTGAACCCTGGCCAAAGGCATTTGGAATGAGGTATCTTCTAAAGCTCTGACTGGAGTAGACTGTCCAAGCAAGTACTGCTCCTGTTTAACCACTGTAGGCTTCACAGTGGTGATGTGTGGTATCCCTTTGTTCAACACAGTGGATTTGCTGCTTTGTTTCTGTTTTTATACCACTGTATTGAGGCAATTGGAGACAGCTGGAAAGGTGCTTTTTGTGACATCTGGACAGAGGAAGGAGGACAAGGAGACCTGGTGGTGGAATGAGGTATTACAGGAGAGTATACAGAGGAAAAGGGTGACAAAGTAGAAGTGGGGTTGTCAGAGAGATGAAGAAAGTAGACAGGAGTATAAGGAGATGAGGAGCATGGCAAAGAGAGAGGTGGTGAAGGCTAAGGATAAGGCATATGGAGAGATGTATGAAAGGTTGGACATTAAAGAGGGAGAAAAGGACCTGTACCAATTGGCTAGACAGGGGGACTGAGCTGGGAAAGATGTGCAGCAGGTAAAGGTGATCAAGGATAGTGAGGGAAATGTACTTACAAGCGAGGAGTGTGTGTTGAGCAGATGGAAAGAGTACTTTGAGAGGCTGATGAATGAAGAGAATGAGAGAGAGAGAGAGAGAAGGTTGGATGATGTAGGGATAGTGAATCAGGAAGTGAAACAGATTAGCAAGGAGGAAGTAAGGACAGCTATGAAGAGGATGAAGAATGGAAAGGCTGTTGGTCCAGATGACATACCAGTGGAAGCACGGAAGGGCTTAGGAGAAATGGCAGTGGAGTTTTTAACCAGATTGTTTAATGAAATCTTGGAAAGTCAGAGGATGCCTGAGGAGTGGAGAAAAAGTGTTTTGTTATCTATTTTTAAGAATAATGGTGATGTGCAGAGCTGTAGTAACTACAGAGGAATAAAACTGATCAGTCACAGTTAGAAGTTATTGGAAAGAGTAGTGGAAGCTAGGTTAAGAAGGCAGGTGATGATTAGTAATCAGCAGTATGGTTTCATGCCGGGAAAGAGCACTACAGCTGCGATGTTTGCTCTGAGAGTGTTGATGAAGAAATATAGAGAAGGTCAGAAGGAGTTGCATTGTGTCTGTGTACTATAGAGTGCCTAGACAGGAGTTGTGGTATTGTATGAGGAAGTTGTGAGTGGCAGAGAAATATGTAAGAGTGGTACAGGATATGTACGAGGGTAGTGTGACAGTGGTGAGGTCTGCAGTGGGAGTAACAGATCCGTTTAAGGTGGAGGTGAAATTACATCAAGGATCAACTCTTAGCCCTTTATTTGCAATGGTGATGGACAGGTTGACAGACAAGATCAGACAGGAGGCCCCATGGACTATGATGTTTGCAGATTACATTGTGATCTGTAGTGAGAGTAGGGACCAGGTTGAGGGGACCCTGGAGAGATGGAGATATGCTGTAGCAAGGAGAACAATGAAGGTCAGCAGGACTAAGAATATATGTGTGTGAATGAGAGGGAAGATAGAGGAATGGTGAGGATGCAGGGAGTAGAGTTGGCAAAGGTGGATGAGTTTAAGTACTTGGGATCAACAGTTCAGAGTAATGGTGTGTGTGGAAGAGAGGTAAAGAAGAGAGTACAGGCAAGGTGGAATGGGTGGAGAAGAGTGTCAGGAGTGATTTGTGACAGACGGGTACCAGTAAGAGTGAAGGGGAAGGTCTACAAGAGGGTAGTGAGATCAGCTATGTTGTATGGGTTGGAGATGGTGGCATTGACAAAAAGGCAGGAGTCCGAGCTGGAAGTGAGTTAAAAATGTTAAGATTTGCACTGGGTGTGACAAGGATGGACAGGATTAGGAATCAGTATATTAGAGGGTCAGCTTAGATTGGATGGTTTGGAGACAAAGTCAGAGAGGTGAGATTGCGTTGGTTTGGACATGTGCGGAGGAGGGTTGCTGAGTATATTGGGAAAAGGATGCTAAGGATGGAGCTGCCAGGTAAGAGTAAATGAGGAAGGCCTAAGATAAGGTTTATGGATGTGGTGAGAGAGGACATCCAGGTGGTTGGTGTGACATAGCAAGATGCAGAGGACAGGAAGAAATGGAAACAGATGATCCGCTGTGGCGACCCCTAACAGGAACAGCTGAAATAGAAGAGGATTGAGGCAATTGAGTGTTTTTTTTTTCCTTCATAGTATTTGAAGTATCCTGAGGTCAAGAAGATATGTGATAAATCACGAAATAATGTCATTATGTGTCTTCAAATATGTTTTTTTCACATTATCAGATTCTTAGGTTAAAAGGCAGTGGTGGTGCAGTGGTTAGCATTGTCACCTCACAGCAAGAGGTTCTCCGGTTCGATTCTAGGCTGGAGCACCTTCTGTGTGGAGTCTGCATGTCCTCCCCACAGTCGAGAGATGTTTAAAGACATGCAGGTAGGTGCATGTGTGAATGGGTGTGCCTTCTTTGAAGGTTGGGCGTCAGGCTGGCAACTAGGCACTGTAAAAATCCACTGCCAATCATTAGCAGACCAGAATTCCACTGTGGCGACCCCTAACCGGTAAAAGCTGAAAGACATTCGTTTTTTAGATTCTTAGGTTCATAGGTGAGTACTAGGCTAATTGCCATGAAGGGCCATTTTTAAGCCTAGCCAATAATCTGAGGTCAGAATGAAATCCTGTATGTTCTGTGTGTGTGTGCGTGCGTGCATGCGTATGTGCGTACATGCATGCGTGTGTGTGTGCGTGTGGTGAAGACCTTAAACATTATGCCAAACCCACTCCTTACTAGCACATCCTTATTTCTGACAGTAATCCGCAATCTGCAAGTTAAGCATTTTGAAATTTTTTTTCACAAGAATCAGAATTCCTGTAAACAATGACATGTCCAAAATATGCAGAATCTAGTTAGCAAACAGAGTTATACAGGCTATCAAAACATTTTGAAAAAAAATGCTACTAATTGGAAGCAAAATTGCAACTTAGCTTTAGTGCAGATGTATACTATATCACCACAGGCAGACAAGTTATCACCTTCACAAGTGCTGCAGGGAAGAAGAAACAGGCAAAGTTGCCCACTTCGTCGTCGTTAACCACAAAATATGCCAAAGGCTAAATCAGCTTAGCAAAGAGCTCAAGTTAAGTAGGAATCTTACCGCTGCAAAGGCAGACACTGCTTAATATGCACTTCCTCTAAAAGTTGTCAGAATTCAAAACTCAAGTGACAAATATAAAAAAGAAGCTATTGTCATTAAACAAGTTGATACCCCTAAGATTCTATTCGTTTAAAACTAAAGGTGGTCCATTGCTGAGATGCAACAGTTGTCTACACATGGTGGGACTGTTTTAGTCTTGGAGATGTGAAATATCACTGAGGTTACCTGTCTTTATAAAGAGTCTACATTCAAAGCTGATGCAAGTACCCACCAGAGAAAGTGTACCTGAGCTATAGAATGGTTCTTAGATGGCCATTGAGTTTGCTACTTGCCTAATTTTCCCAAGGTTTTACCTTGTGACACTATTCCCTAGTATGTCAGCTTTACCAGCTGCAACTTCTACAAAAAGTGACTATTAAGTGTATAGACTTTAAAGGTCTACCAAGACTCCTAAGAGGTGGAGACATAACAGTTTGTATTATGATAGCAAAAACTAGTTAGAGTAATTCTAAATAAATGCATATATGCATTATTCAGCGTCATATAATCTGCATAATGAGTCAGTTCGTGAATTGTACTCCATATTTTATCCCTTGCATTTTATAATATACTAGAGTAAAGTATGATATAGTTAGCACTGTATGTCTTCATATACATTTCCTTAGTTTAAGGGGAATGATACATTATATAAAGTGGCAGTACCACCGGATAATTACCCATAAGGCTAACCTGCATGTGACAGTACCACTTTAAGTATCCATAAGGCTAACCTACTTTCTGGGTGCCACATGGTGTTGCCTGCTTCAGCACTTTCATGCTAGCAAATAGAATTGATACATGCTGCACTGGTTCCCGTGTGTATATGCTATGCTCCAACTTCATTTGGTCTTGGCTAGATTTGAAGAAGCCATATATTGTGGTCACTGTCTGTCACCTTTATGCATGGAAAAATTAATGTGGGTTTTCTTTTGATAGTCAGACTGTAAGCGGCTGGTGCTTTTATTGTATATTATGACCAATATACTGAAAGAACTGAAGGAGTCATCTAAGCAGATGATCCATTTTATTGTTTTTTGTTATGACTGAAAGATTTGAAGGGGCATATCAATGTACATTAAGTGCTACTGATACTTCTGCTTCCAATTGTAGTTTTTTTTTAATTCAGGGCATAGAATTGTGAGCAAATTTATGTATATGTATTATCCTTTCTAGAAGGACATAATTTAGCACAGCTGCTTTTGTATGGGATCCTGTAATTCTCCAATGTCATGGATTACTTCTAGTACTGCAGGGGATTCTGTAAATAATTCTTCACAAAGGAAAATAATATATTTGATTTTCTAATTATGTGGCATTGGCAGTAATGACAGCATCCCACAGATCCTTCTATTCTGAGTCTGGATATTACATCATCAATATGCAGTTTTATGTAATCTAATTGAATAATGGTCATTAATGTGATTAAAAGACAATGAGTGTCTGGTCCAGATGTTGATTGTGAGATTTATTGCTCTGGTAAGTATGTAATGTTCATATTTTACTTGATCTGACTCATTCAACAAGAGAACAGAGTGCCCAGCCTTTCCTTTTGGGTGACCTCAAAACAGAATAGTGCAGAGATGGTCAATCAGAGTTTGACCTGGACCTTGAGATCACATCAAGCTTATAGTGTCTTGCAAAAGTATACATATTTGCCTGACTTACTGCAGAACACATAATATAAACTAAGATTTTCTTAAAAAAAGATTGGGGGTTAGTCATTACCCCTATAGAATGCCCTTTTGGTTTGCCTACTAATGCTTTGTTATACCAGTTATAGTAGAAAACAGTGTAGTCCAGCAGCCATCTAAAATGAGTTAACTTTGCCGTATTTTAGTCCAGTTTGTTTTTGATGACCGAAACCAATGGGCGCTCATATTTTCTAAGATTTTTGGTTCTTCCTAAATAAAATTATCTGTTGGTATGCAGAAAATGCGATATATATGCCTCATGATTTGAATAGTGAGAAAAACACGTAGATTGATAACTTGGTTTGTATTTGTTTCTCTGGCTGCTTTTGGCATAAAGAATAACTTAGTCTGCAAAGAAACTCTGTCCTTATGAAGTAATAGGATTGATAGGAAAGAACAGCAAATTCAGAAACCATTTTAGCACACATAACAGCCAGAAGCACAGTAAATGTTTAATCTGCTTTGGCTGCTGTTTCAAAAGATGGTACTTTTCATTTTTTTTCTGGCGTGAAGTTAAAGTACTTAGACCAAAAAAAAATCTCTAAGGGAGGCTTTACCAAAAAGGTTTCTTTAAGAAAGGTATTATATTTCTTTAAGAATACTATTGTTCAGTTTGGCCCACAATGACAATCAGGAAATGCTGCTAAATACATTTTATTAAATGAGTCACTGAGGTCTTGATCAAAATGTGAACAAGAATTGAATAACTGCTTGGATTTGTGCCATAAATGGGTCAAGTCCTTGATCAACAGCCCACATTGCAAACTTAGTGAAATTGTTTCTAGTCTAATAGATGGTTTTTCGGTAGATTTGACCATCTGAATCACTCTAGGAGCTTGCACAGAGTCAATAAATATTCTGTTAGATTAAGGGGTTGAAGGTCCATATCAGGCTTGCTGGACAGGAGTAGAATTTTGTTTCAAGTCACTTTCCAGTTGCTTCTAATATTCTGGGATTAGCCAATTCCATAGCAGACCAATTCAGTAAAGTTTCTTCTGCATAATGAGTCGTGTCTCATAGAGTAACATGAGCCCTGATTCATCACTGGAGGAAGCCTTGCTGAAAGATGTTTGCATACCTAACCCACTACAATTGCAGCAATTTGTTTACCATCATTCCTCCTTGGCAAGGATCCCTCAAATATGCATTCATCCAGAAGTATCCTTTGGAGATTGTTGACACCTTTGTCCCTTTTCCTTTATTCACAAGTTTCCCAAATTGATAGTTTTAGTCCTGACAAGTTTGGTTCCCCTAGCATTGGTGTCACATCTCAGACAGGCCTTTTCTTTTGAAGCTTTACAGAAAATCTCAGCCAAACCTTCATTCCTTTACACTAACAGCCTGTTTTTTCTCTCCTTCTGATGCTGAGCAGTGACACTTTACTCTGAAAGGGTGGTCCAAATTCTGTCCTCTGTTCAGAGACCAAACACAAATGTGAGTTATTGCAGTAAATGTATGTTTATTCCTTTCTCCTACAGCTTGATAGTGAGAGAAAGAGATGGATATCTGTTTACAGCTCCTGTTCTGAAATTCGTGGAGTATTTGCCACAGATTTTTGATTGGTGTGAGTTTTTTTCCATCAATGTCTAGCTGTTTTTAACTTTCACCAAGATGCCTACTCTGCTTCTTTGGGGTCTCTTAAAAATGTCAAGACTTTTCTGAGAGGTTCCATTCTTTTGTAGCCCCACCCCACCCCACCTGCAGTCAGTCACTAGTTCCCACCTTGGATCTCCACTTTATCCTCAAAAAGTCTACACATCTACTTTTCAAATAAGCTACAGGCATGATTTATTTTTGTAATGGAAAGCTGTATTCCTGTTGGTTGTTTCCTCAGCCAGAATAAATTCTGAACTCTAAACATTGAACTTTAATTCTCAGTACCTTATCTTACACAAAGACAAACTGCTCATGAGGACAAACCCCTTTTTCTGTACCTAAGGTAACACAAGTCTAATCTGTTAGCCTATCTATGTTTTTCTAATTACCCTCTGTGGGAATTATTACTTAATTGTATGATGTTCGTAGACAACTTATATTCTATATGAATACAACTAGAAGTACCAGAAAGGATTCACCACTCTTCATTTTGTATTCTCTAGTGATGCCAGAAAGAAGTCACAACTTTCCATTTCATATTTTTCTAAGAAATTGGGTATGCAAGTGTCTAAAACAACTCTTTCTATTTGGCATTATCAATGCATAAAGTTCTGTTATAGTTGTTATTGTGTCTTTCAGCTTATCCTGGTTAGGGGTCGCCACAGCGGAACTCCGGTCCACTAATGTTTGGTAGTGGATTTTTATGTGCCGAGTTACCAGCCCTGACACACAACCTTCAACAAAGGCACACCCATTCACGCATCCCTCCACATAGAAGACGGTCTAGCTGAGAATCGAACACGACAACGTCTTGCTGTGAGGTGACAACGCTACCGTAGCACCACTACCGCGGGTAAAGTTCTGTAATGGCAAATCATTGCCAGAATCTACTAGCACACATTCAACTAGAACAGTGGCCATTTTGCAAGTCTTATTCAAAAATGCTTGAATGACATTTGCACAACTAGCATCACTGAACACTTTTGCAAAACTCTACAAGCTAGATTTGATTTCCATATCTAGGTCTTCCTTTGGTGCAGTTATTATTTGAAGGCATATCTTCTTGAGAACCACTGAAGAAATTATGCTCAGAATTTTCTCCTACTGCTGGGAAAGATGAAACTCCCAATCACAGATATGAAATTTGTATATGTGCAATAGTGGTGGAACAGTTTTATCTCTTGTCATCATTCCCATCCAACATCCCTCACCTCAGTCCTGATGGCACCTTCATGTTTATGGCGGTCTCAGTAAAGGCATTCTTTCCCTTTTTATGACTGCCTACCATGGGCTGTCTGACATCTGAAGTGGGTTCCTTAAGTGGCAGGATTATGGGAAAGAGAGGGAGAGGCTAAGATTACCCTGGAAACGTTTTTGGCCTGTCTGGTATTTCACAAGTCTATATTTCTTTATCAGCATTTTTGTTAATCATGCATTTTCCCTTCATTTCATGTAATGAGTAATCCTGAGTCAAAGCATTATGTCACATGTTTTTTTATGTCATATGTCTTTTTAGATAACCCTACCCATTTGTGCATCATGTGGTCTTTCTAACATGTTGTTGCTTATCTACTTTGGTACTTGACTTTGCTGGATTTGAACAATTCTTGTGCAATACCTACTTCATCATGGAATGTGTAGTGCATTTGGAAGGAAGTGGACTTCTGCTTTTAATCTGACCATCCTGACAATACCATATTTTCAGTATTTGCATTTCATTGTCCAGTTTAGTACAATGAACATATTTTTGGAGAATGATTTCTTCTGTATCCAAGTCCACATATTATTCATAAATACTAAAAGGAATATTTGGGTTCATATTTTTGTTGCATTAATTTTTTTTATTAGAGTGTCTGTACTCTGAATTCTGCTTTTTTGGTTTATATATTTATTATATTACTTGAACATGCAAAGCATCTTCATTATGATGTGTATTATCTTAAATGTGTCTCTCTGACTATAAGAATCTTCTACTGCAGGACTGTGTGACTAGATGTCTTGACGGACTGCATATTGCCCTCTAAGACACATCAGCTATAACTGCATGCTGTATATTAATTGTGTGCAATTAATCAAATACCATGCTTCCCAAAACATTACATTTTTCTATTAACAAATTTGCTTTTGTTTTTATAAACAAAGCATAGTTCCTTCTGACTAAACAGTGTTATGTTGTGACCAGAATAAGCTACTAGTGTATAGCTCTCAGACTGTTATAGTGTCTTTCAAGCCCGAATCTCAGAATGCCTTCTCACATGTAACAATCAGCTTCATTATCAAGCTTCTAGGTAATATTTTTGCCATTTGTATGCAAGTTTTTAGCCCTATCAAGGCAATAAGGTGTGTTCATAGTGATGTGTCAATGCATAGGTTTGCACACATCATCACATGAATGCTGTATGCACACTTGTGGGGTCATTAGTTCATATGACCTGTGTAGCTCAGGGATAGTCATTATGCAGCCTGCTGGATTTTCACTAGCAAAGTATCCAATTAGTTTAAATCAGTCATGCAATGCTGCTCATAATGCATTGTTAATCAGTTCTAGGCAGTATTACTTTGACAGCAGTCTTTTGACTGTATGCAGCCACATAAGTGATTTTTCTAAATTCTAGCAATTAAGCTGAAAGGCACTGAAGGTCCACAGCAGTAAATAATCACAATAAGTAGATATCAGCAAAAAAGTCCACAGGCCACCAGGCTAAAAACAAAGTTCTTTAATCCATAGAATAGCAGTAAAACATGATAGGCGCTTTGAGGAAAACTCCCTTCATCAGACAAATCGCTTCAATACAGTCATGGTTTTTAAAGAAAGTTGCATCCAATTAAAAGTCTGAAATCAAACAAATGGTCTACACCCCTTTAGAATAGGCTTTAAAGGTACAATCTCATTTAAGCCAGGGCTTCTATCTGCGTTGAGCTCTATGATCCACTGTACGTCACAAGATTCAGTATAATTAATAGGATCCCCTCTCTGGGGTTGGAATTAATAACTTGTAAGGCCATAAAGCTAAAAGAATGTCCGTGATGCTTACTAATATGCTGGTATAAGGCATTATGTTCTTCTTTTAAACGTATGGCAGAAAGATGCCTCCGAATCTTTTGTTTCAACTTACAGTTAGTTTTGCCTACATAAAATGAAGTCTGATGAAGGGAGTTTTCCTGAAAGTGCTTACCATGTTTTACTGCTAGTCTCTGGATTAAAGAACTTTGTTTTTAGCCTGGTGATCCATGGAGTTTTTTGCTGATATGTACTTATTGTGATTATTTACTGCTGTGGACCTTCTGTGCCTTTTAGCTCATCTGCGTTTATCCTGTTTTTCTACTTTGAAGGGTAAGAGACACACATGCCTAATCATACTAATGACCCACTTGAGCTGGACTATAATCCTGCTACAACTGTGACTAGAACTTTTCATGAGAGAATGAAAAGGTTAGCAGTATTACAGAAAATCGTCTCATGAATGTGGAATTCACCAAAGATTGTGAAACCGATGCTGGTGTGCCTTTGGCAGATGATGGTGAGTCCTTCTCTGAACTTTTTACTGTATTTGAGAATGAATCATATAAACTTAAAAGGTTGCAATGGCAGCGATTCCATTTAGAGGCATGTCTACATTTTCAGATTATGCCTCGTGGAATGAGGGTTTTATGCATGCCAATGTGTGGAGACCTTCATCCAGATTTACTGGCTCACTGGCAGCAGATTAACATAGAGACTAACTTTAAGTATATGCACTTATAGACTATTTTACTTGACAAGAACAACAATTAGTAAAGTCTATTGAAATGCGCCAGGCTGAACTAGAAAGTAAGTTCTCTAGTGAAAGTTATTTATTAAAGCTAGACTCCTTATATTGTGCTATAAGCAGCTCTTTTGACACTTAAGTTACAGCAAGTCAAAATGAGGAAATTAAATAGGGACTTTCAAGACTCTGTAATAGCAATCTCATTCTTTGGCCAAAAGTTCGGCAAAGAATAGATAGAAATGACTTGGTTCACAATGTTATTGGTGATAAAGTGAGTGCTACGGTGAGAGAGAATGAGCAGCTGTCTTCATCGAATCCTGTAGCTTCTATTGACCTTACACCAAACCAATTACAGCAGTTGCATGTAGACTCTGTGGCTGGAAGTTCATCAGCTGTGTCAGCTGAGTACATAGGAAAGGATAGACCTGCTGAAACCAACAGGTTGAACAGCAGTGTGTCTACAAGGCTTCAGTAGACCTTGGTCTACAGCCCTGACCAACAACCCTGTGATTTAGACTGTTTTTTCCCCAACTACCAATATTGCACTGAAGAAGGATTTATATCTGAAAGCTTTGCTGTAATAAAGTATTGACATTCTTGGAGTTGGAATTTTTCTGTTATTTAGCTTTTATTTTGTAACTTCTGGTTTATCACTACATTAGCCTTTGGTCTTAAGTTTTCCCCAACTACCAGTCCCAGTAAAAAAGAAAAAAAGCAGATTTACAAGTGAACGGACAGAGACCATGCTCCATAAGCAGGGGGCAGAAACGGAGAAAGATATCTGTTTGACTGCAGGTACCAATTAACTTATTTATAACTTGTCTAGCATTGCTTTGTCTCCTTTACAGCTTTGAGTACTTAAAGGTTTGAATTATGTTCCAGCTGGACCATCAAGATATACAGATATTATTTTAGACTTAAAACAATTTGGTAGGAATGTACAACTGAAACAAATGTTTGGTAATAATTCTAATGATAAAATGGTAATCTTAAAGAAACCGCACATGTTTGTTCCACTGGTACATCCAGTGATAGACACCTTCATAAATAGTTGTAAAGATGATATTAGGTGCTTTAAAAACTCTAAAAGTAAATGTTTTTATAACTTGATTTCAGAGGAAAGGAACGCTTTGAGAGGTCTAACTAATAACAAGGCAGTAGTAATAAGACCTGCGGATAAGGGTGGGGCAATTGTGTTAATGAATGCTATTCATTATGTTAATAAGGTAAAGGCTATGCTAGAACAAGAAGATACCTATGTTAAAGTTACTCCCTCTGAGGTAAAACGTATCATTGTTGACGTTAATAATTTGATTTTTAGAGTTAAGGGACTGTGATATTTTGTCTGTGGAGATTTATAATTTTATAACGGCAGACCATCTAATTATACCAATATTTAATGCTTTACCCAAAATACATAAAAATGAGTCAGATCCTCCCCTATATCCAGTAGTATCAGGCAGACACTGGATCATAGAGCTTTGTTCTTTTTTAGGTTGAATCTAAATTAAAACAGTTGTATTCTCTGTACCAAGTATTTTGAAGGACACTGCTTATTTTTTTACTTCTTTATGTGTTTTTTTTTATTTGGCAAGACTTTTAATGAACATTTATTATTGCTGACCCTAGATGTACAAAACTTGTTCACAGTCATTCCTAATGATTTTGGTCTCAAAGCAATCAAGCAATTTTTGTGGACACACTGCTCTTTTGATAATAAAACTTTGATGCAGATTATATTATTACTTAAGGTTATTTTACAAAATAATGTATTTCTCTTTGAACAACAACATTATTGGCAATATTGGGGGATAGCCATGGATACCCCCTGTGCTAATTCATATGCCAATTTAGTATTAGCCCATTGGGAAGAAGAAGTCCTATTTAAAGCTGACCATGAGTGGAAAGAATTTTTAATTTAGTATTGTCATTTCGTGGATGATGTCTTTTTGTTATCTCGCTAACAGAGAGGTTTTGTTTTGTACTTACAATTTTCATATACTGAGACTGACGTTTTAGATGTGAAATTAGAATCCATGTCTTTTAACAAAATTTGTACATCTGTTTTTAGGAAATCTTGTTGGAGAAGTAGTTTATTAGTTAAAGATAGTATGCATCCAAGGTCTGTTTTTAATAATATTATTAAGGGTCAGACTTTTAGGATGTCAAGATTATGTACAGAAGATGAACAATTTCAATCTGAGGTGCATGACTTTACCTCCCGTCTAGTCCCTAGAGGTTACCAGCCTAGAAGTGGAGAAGGTTGTTATGGATAGTACAAAATATAGAAAAACTAGAACAGCCCCCTGGTTTTCTAGACATGGTGTATATAATAAATCTCAATGTAATAGTAGAATGGAGAAGAAAATCTTAGTCTACATATCAGATACAGTAGTCACATCAATGGTAAATGTAATACGAGTAACAATTGGAGAATTTTATTGACTGATGATGATATACGGGGGTTGGTTGGTGATGTTCCAAGTTTTATGTTTAAACGTAATAAGAATCTGAAACAGATTCTCTGTACTAATAATAATAGGTTGAGAAAAGTGTATCTAATAGGATTGGTACGTATCCATGTATGAGTTATAAAGCATGCACTCGTATTTCTCGTACTAATATGTTTGTTCATCCACTTAATCATAAACAATACTGTCCTAAGTTATATGTCAGCTGTCACACTAGTATTGTCATATATTTAGCTAGATTCAAGTCATGCACCTCATTTTATGTAGGTAAAACTAACTTGTAAGTTGAAACAAAGGATTTTGAGGCATCTTTCTGCCATATGCTTAAAAGAAGAACATAATGGCCTTATACCAACATATTAGTAAGCATCAGGGACATTCTTTTAGCTTTATGGCCTTACATGTTATTAATTCCAATCCCATGGGGGGATCTTATTAATTATACTGAATCTTGTGAAGTACAGTGGATCATAACGCTCAGGGCAGATAGGAGCCCTGGCTTAAATGGGATTGTCTCAAAGCAAAAGACCATCCAGAGCAAAGATGTAGCTGTAAAACAACCAATAGTCCAGAAACAAAGCAGCTCACACCAACGTGGTACAGAAAACCATTTAAATAGCAGAAAAGCTTTCAGATATCAAATATCCTTCCTCAGTGCTTAAAAATGTTCACCACAAATAACTCTGTTTAAATACATACATTAATTAATTAATTAATTAATTAATTAATTAATTAATTAATCACACAGCCAAGCAAATAATTTTGTCAATCAACTCTAAAAAACCTTAAGGATATACCATATAGTATATATTAAATAATGTATAAACTATCTATAAAACTCTTGTAAAATGGATGAAACAATTCCTGCTAAAAAAGCTTTAAAATAAAAACAACAAAAACAGCATATTAACCTATTACATTAAACAGCCTTTTGTTTCAGTTTTAAAACAGGCTTGATGGAAACCATTTGATTTAAGCCTGGCAAATGCTCATCTTGTAAGCGTAATATCCATTGAAGTTCCATATTTTCTAACCATGTATTTGTAGTTTCCCTTCTAAAGGATTTTGTTATAATATCTATAACCCTAAACTTAAAGTTATGAGTTGGGTTTTCTTGTACATGTTTTGCTAGGAAGTTAGTTAATATTTCTCTTCTTATTTCCAAGTTATGTTCAATAATTCTGTCTTTAAGACATCTGGTAGACTTTCCTACATAAAAACATTTGCATTTTACACAGGTAGTTAGATATATAATATTACTAGTACTATAGGTTGCTGAGCACCAAAAAGTAAAAGGCTTATTACTGTGATGGCTAATAAAAATATGGTTTGTCTCTATAGACGTACAACTGCAACAATTATGACAAGGGAAACTGCCATATTTAACAATTTTACTTTTTGTTTGTATCTGTTTCAAGTCTTTGTAACACAGCCTATCCTTTAGATTACTGCATTTTTTTGTAAGTAAAAAGTGGTTTGTGAGTAATTATATCTTTCAACCCAGAAAAACATCTAAGAATACCCCAGTTGTCAGTTATAGTATTTCTAATCCCATCGCTACACCTACTAAACCTAATGATCTAGCGAATATTTTTAGACTCTGCACCAACATTATTATTACTTTGAGTATTGACACATTCCCCCAAAAAGGGGTACACATATTATGCCTACTTGATAAGGCATAATTTTTCACCTCATTCAACAACTCATTTTCATATCCTGTCATCCTGAAAGAAGACAGAGCTTCATCTATTTGTCTGATACATGTATCATCATTTGTGTTCAGTCTATTCATACACATAGTCTGGCTTTTAACCGCTCCTTTATAAATATGGAGGGATGCATGCTGGTCCTATGCAAATATTTGGTTTTATTCACATCCTTTTTATGAACAGAAGTTTGTATGCTCAATCCATCATATGAAATACCTGCATCTAAAAAATGTATATTACAATCAGAATACTGCATTGAGAAATTCAAAAATTCTGTAGAAGAATTAAGATACTCCACATATGCAATGAGATCAGTTTCACTTCCCTCCCAAGTGAAAAAAATATCCACAAATCTTTTTAGAAACAACACTTGTTTGAAAACTGAATTCTGAGTATATATACTGATCTTCCCATTCACTTAAAACTAGTGTAGCATAACTATTTGCAATGGGACCTCCGTTGTTTGATGGTAATATTTTTATCATAGACAAATATGTTGCTTTCCAACATGCTTTCCAATAGTTGACAGAGGGTTTCTATTTGTCTACCCATGCCATACTTATGTTTATTCAAAAGATCCGTAATGGCAGTAATGCCATATTCGTTCAGAATCACAGTAAAAAGTGATTTTATACCCATGGTTACCATAAGATATTTTCTAGTACAAGTTCTCAAATTAAACCATGAATAAATTTGTTTCAAAAAATCAGTGGTATCCTTGATATAACTTTTCACATAACTCAAATGTTTACTCAATGTACCTTGTAGATACATGGAAATGGCCTCAGTAATCCATCCACGACCTGATACTGTGGGCCTCATTGGAGGCTTGTGGATGGATTTATGGATTTTTGGTATGCCATAAAGTATTGGTATTGTGGGATTCGAGACAGCTAAGTACATAAATAATTCAAGAGAAATATTCATGGCCTGCAAATCGTATAACAGTGTATTAATCCTATTAATAAACTCATCAACTTGAAAACTTATTTCCTTAAAGGCCAAAGGATCATTAACTTTCTCCATCATACTAGCGTGATAATCTAATTTGTTCATAATCATAATACCTCCCCCCTTGTCAGCTTCTTTAATTACTATGTCATTTTTTTCTCCAATTCGTACAAGGCTTGTTTTTCTTCTTTAGGTAAATTATACATTTGTTTAAATTTTTCATTCTGATAGTATTTCCTAATCTATGCTTCACAAGTATTACAAAATGCCTCTATAATAGGGTGGCTAGTTGGAATAAAAGTACTGCTGCATTTATAACAAACAGATGCTTGATTCTGAGCATTACCATATAGTAATTTCAAATCAAGATTATGTACAAATAATTTAAGATCTATTATAGCATCTGCCAAACCTTCTACGTTGGCAGGAATAAACTTTAAGCCTTTTTCTAATAAAGAGGCATGGTAAGAATTTATCACAAGATAAATTAACAACACAAGAACTATTCATACTTAAGTCCCTGTTTGCTTCCTGCTCCTTGTTCTCGGTCCACTCCGACTCCTTTTCCTCTTTCTTCCTTGTTGGTGACCTCGTGAAACCGAACTCCTGTTGGTGTGCATCTCCTCCAGTAATTTCAATCGAACTACTTGCTTCAGTTTCGAAAAAAACACTGTTGATGTAGTCGCCTCGTTTCTGTCGTTGATAGTCACTTGTTGGCTTTGTCAGCATCAGGATTATGAGGGGAAGCTTGCGTGTTGCGTAGACCAGAATTAGTAGATTCAGCTGTCCCGCCCTCCAGTGATGCTCCCGCTACATCATTATTGGATGAAAGATCATTATGGACAACAGGAGCAGCCAGTGTGGATCTAAAGTCATTCAATGCTGCAACTGAGTTAGTATCTACAACAGTTTGCGGACGTCTCTGCATGTTAGCAAAACCATAATTTTTGTGGTTTTCATCTCTTGGCCATGAGAAAATGTGGCCATTATTAAAATCATTAATGTCCCGATGCAAGAAAACTATATTTCTGCCACTGTAGAAATTTAAAGCGTTATACTTTCCACTCCAGTTGTGAGAGTAATGACTGAAAATTGGAGCCCTGCTCATTCAGAGGGTTAGAGCGGATAGTTGATTGGCTGTGTGATTAATTAATTAATTAATGTATGTATTTAAACTGAACAAAAAAGGTGTTGCTGGAAAACATACTCCACAGCCCATGATAAAACAGCTCTTTATTCACAGAAACACTCAGTAACACACAGATATAAACGCTGATGATTTCTAATATGTTTTCGTCCACCAAGACTTCATCAGATAACACCATTCACTTAATACAGATCCTTAAATACACAAAAATTAAAAAAAATCAACCAATAGAATCTTGATGTCAGTTAATAAAAGCCTAAGAAATAAAGAAACAGAAGCATCTTTTTCTAACAGTCCTCAATACATTTACTACAATAGTAAAAAATAGTATATAATAATAGCCTAACTTTGAATACTTTGCCTGGTGGTCCATGGAGTTTTTTGCTGAAATTCTAGCAATTGGATAACTCCAGAAAAATACTTATTTAAGAAACTTGATTAACGCCCATTTTCAGTAGGTAAAATAGATTTTGTTTGAAAAACTGGACAATTGTTGATATCTTTTGTATGTGCAATGTACATCTATAGAATTGTGAACCAGTAAGAACTCAAAGCAGGCACACTGTTTTCTAACAATCAATTTTAATTAGCTATTTTGCAATGCTAAATATGTCCTACAAAAAAGAGTATCTCCTTATTTCTCAACTGTATCTAAAGCTACGCTTTCTGTACTTCTGTGCATTTCCATTTTTCCTTTTCCCTTTTTTTAGTATGAAAAATAATGTACAATTAAGTAATGAAGATTTCAGCACTCCAAGAAATATTAGTCTAGAACAATCACCTTTAAGAATGGTTTACAAAATAAAATGTGAAAATGAGTAACAATAATGCAACTTTATTACCTTACAGACAAGTAAAACCTATGGTAATCTTGTATAAATTAAACAGGTGACAGATGAATCTTACATGTCATATGAATTGCAAATGTGTTTATAATATATATTAAATAGATTACAGCATCTATTTAATGTATACAAGCTGCAAGCATATTAATATCATTCTTAAGCCCATGTTGAATCTACCATTTTAAATCATAATAGGAGCAAATACTTTTAAAAAATCTGGCATTTATTTAGCTGACTTCAAAAGCTTAGTGAACATAACTTGTTTAACTTTAACCGAACCTTGTTTCTATAATTCAAATGTTGAAAAATGTTAAAAATTTTGGAAGGATGCAATTTGTGCAAACAAACCTGTTGTTCCAATAAAAGCTTTGCCTGCATTTAAAAATGCTATGATGCTACTCAATGACCTCTTAAATGTTACACTCATTAGCATGCTGGCTGCCCGACAATTCCAGATTTTTTGTAGAAAATATGCATAGGTTCATATGTAGTTAAGGTAATTTTACCAGTGTGCTTTATCATGAATTAGGTATATATTATTTTTTGCAAATGTAGTCTACTTTAATGAACAATATCAAATGTGTCTCCCATTAACTTTCATACATTCTGATTCTAAACTGTTCCAGTAGTTGATTACACAAATACTGTCATGCTTTCTGGTTAACAAATTTATTGTATATTAAAAAACTATGATAACCATTTTAACTATTTTTCAGTATTTATTAATATATTTTCAGACAATGGAATAGAAATAATTTGTTGTTATTAATCTGACCAGATGTATCTATAAGTTTGTTATGGTTTAAATTAACATTTATAACTTATTCAGTCATAGAATGTTTATTAATAAAAACAAACTGTCATTTAAAAAAGGAACTTCTTGTTAAAATGAAATTTACAATTTGAGGTTTTATAACATAAAAATATTAATGTTTTTCTGTGAACTTTGCAGGATGATAACTGCACCCCTTTTCTTTTGCTGGCTATCAATAAGCTATACAACAAGAGAAAGAAAGAAACTAACTCATAACCTATAAATGCAAACTTAACACCCCATCAGCTAGGCAAGAGCTCTAAATGATCAACAAAGAAACTAGAACCCAAATCAAATTCTCCAAAAGCAAATACAAATTGTGAATCACCACCTATGCTAAGGATAACTAGAAAACTTTCTTCGGCGATGTCAAAAATCTTAAAAATAACCATCAATGCTCTGAATTAATACAAAATAAAATCACATAATTATCCCCATCATGCATTGACAACATATTAATAGACAGATACAGTTTAATAATTACCCCTATCTTCCCCAAAAATTTCAAAGTATATTAGCATTCATATGCCTCCAAGGCTAAAAGACTAGCACCATGGTCCCTGATAGTGTGCTTGGTTGTCTTCATGTTAGTGCAAAACACTGCCTGTCTGACTCCTTATTAGATCTATTCAGTTTCAGTCTTGTCTCTGGATTTGTACCAAAAGTATTGAGAACTGTTGTCATGTCACTCCACAAAACAGGACCCATGGCTGACTCAGGCAGCTATAGACCTATCAGCCTCACTAACCTTTTCTGTAAAGCAATGGAACACATCATTATGGACCTCATATGTAATGACATAGGCATTCATTAAAACCTGGACTCAAACAAATTTTGAGTTTGTTAAACACAGATCCTGCATCTTGAACCAGGTAGACTTTTTTGAAAAAGTCACTAAGACACTAAACTCAGATAAATTAGTTAACATGGCATATCTGTACGTGGTCAAAGTCTTTGATAAAACTCCATACTGGAACATCATTAATAAGCTATTCCAAGTAAATGTAATCCCCCATGCTACTTGCTGGATAGTAAACTGGCTCACCAACAGACTCCATTCTGTTTGTCAGGCATACTGTCAACTAAAAAGTGGTTATCAGTGGTGTCCCCCAGAGATCAGTCCTGGGGCCACTACTCTGGTATCTACTTCTCTGAAGTTAAAGCAGATATGAAAGGCCTGTGTCTGATAAAGTTTGCAAATTCAGAGCTGTTGTAAATACCCCAGATAACCTACATATTCTCCAGGAGGGCATAACTCATGCTAAGAAGTGTTGCTTGGACAATAGCCTCTGACTAAATGCCAAAAAATGCAGTGCTGAATCTTATGGAAAACATAGGCACTCCTGACCCTATCACACAGACAACACCCCCCATAAAATCTGACTTGATCATTAGGGACTTAGGCATCTTCATTGGCAATTAACTATCCTTTACCATGTGATCACTGTTATTAGGAAATCCTTTTTATATAGTGAAAGCAATCACCAATGATATATATAATATAATGCTCCCCTTTGGTACTTACTTAGCTAGGTGTACCAAAAAAAAAATAATAATCAAGGGCATGTCCTCCATGAGTTAACCTGACTGCCTTAAAATGCTGTCACTCTTTTCCATTTCCATCCACTTTTTTACTGGACACCCTCATTTGCTCTTGCCTTCCTCCTGTCTGTGACCTTGTTGCAATTGGAGCTACTTTGGCATCTGCTTTTATGTCCTCATTTCTTTGTCCCACAGTGTGCATCCTACCACTCATCACAGGCACTTTATCTGCATCACCTCTAGCTTCCTCAGCTGCTCTGCCTTTAGTGTCTTGCATACAGATCCTCAAATGATTTGATCCTTTGTAACCTTCTACACATCCACAAACTAATACCACCCTAAACAACCACTCATTAGACCTTAACTTCCACCATAATGTAGGTTCATAGGTAAAAACTAAGTTATCAGTCTGCAGACTGTTACAAGCCTAGCTAATAACCAGCTGTTTGAATCAAATGTCTGCCTTGTATCTGTGAAGTTAAGACATATACCAACCCTCTCCCTATAAATAGGACCTGCTGGTGTGATCAATATCTTTCACAGAGAATACCTCTTTTATGGACTAAACTCCCAACAGAGATTAAACAGAGTAACTCCATAACCCATGGAGATCTATGTCTATCTATTTAATGTACACATACATGACAGAAGCTGAAAATTAAGATAGAGGGGAAAATAGTGGAACAGGTTAACAGCTTCAAGTATCTGAGAAGGGTGGTTGAGGAGAAGGGAGGTCTGAATAAGAAGGTCAAAGCTAGAATCAGAGGGGCTACAGCCAACTGGAACAGAGCGTCATTTGTAGTGTATAACAGAAGAATGCCAAAAAATCTGAAAAGTAAAGTGTAGAAAGCAGTGGTGGGACCAGTACTACTGTATTGTACAGAAACCTTGGCAGTAAAGGCAGAGCACACTGTGGGACAGATAAAGAAATGAGGACATAAAAGCAGAAACCAAAGTAGCTCCAATTGCAGACAAGGACAAAGACAGGAAGAAGGCAGCAGGAAATGAGGACGTCCAGCAAAGAGTTGGATGGATTGTGTGAGAGAAGGCCTGTGACAGGCAGGCATGAGTGTCTAAGAAGGTAGGAGAGGGCATTGAATAGAGAGAGAGGGCAACAGTTGACATGACACCCAACCCCCGTGTGGAAAATTGGAAAAAGGAGGTTGATGATGATGATGATAGCACACGCACACACACTCTGGCTCTTATTGCCCTTATGGGAAGGGGCCAAAACTAGGTCAGGTCTGGAATTAATCCCTGTTTTGGTAAAGGGGTGGTATCATTGGCTAGGCTACATATGCACAGCTCAACAACCTAATATGACCTTATGATCAGTCACATTTAATATATATATATATATATATATATATATATATATATATATATATATATATATATATATATAGTTCCCTATCAGAAGCCTGAAACACTATAAGCTTGAAAATCAAAATCCTGAAACCAAAAGCCTGAAAATTCAAAATCCCGAAAACCCAAAATCCTGAAAACACAAATAATGCTAATATGTTACTATAAAGACACTAATATCTACCAACTGACCCTAACCCTAAGGTCCATCAATATCGCACACTCACCTGACCCGCGCCCTAACCCTAACTCACTTAAACCGCCCCTAACCCCAATATTTGTCACTATTGCATACATGCCTAACCTGCGCCCTAACCCTAACTCACTTAAACCGCCCCAACCCTAACATAAAACCAACCGCACACTCACCTGAACTCAACGCATGACCTAACACCACAGGGCTAACAATAGCAAAGCCACAATGACGTCAGTATGTCCATTTTGTGTTTTCAGGATTTTGGGTTTTCGAGATTTTGCATTTTCAGGCTTTTGGTTTCAGGATTTTGATTTTCAAGCTTATAGTGTTTCAGGCTTCTATATATATATATATATATATATATATATATATATATATATATAGATCAGGTTTTTGGGAGCTTGCTCATACATAGGGAGATACAGGATTACCTTCAACAAAAAGAAAGTAGTTTTGTATGCTTTGCAGTCATCTGAATGTTACTTATGAGGTATGTGATATTTCTGACAATTTAAATACTGCAGTGATAAATAGTTGTATGTTGACATTTTGTGATGTGTTGTTTCATGGTAAACACACTTTTGCCCCTTTCCCAAGTGACATAAAATATATTTGTAGAAACGATAATTAATAGGCCAGTAGTAGAAGGTACTACATGATTACCAATGAGAAGAGGAGAAAAAATGCTGAACAAATTGGGATTGTTTAGAATAAGTTGTAGGAAATACTTTTTCTCATTCTAAAACATTAATAATGAATGACATCATCTGGTTAAATGCTGGCAGAGAAAGAAATATGGTACATGAATTTTACCCAGACTGTTGCCCAGCAGTTTGTTTTGGTTTAAATTTGACTATCTTTATTAATTTTTTTAAATTTTCACAGTTAATAATATTGCATTCAACACTGAGGTTGTGCAAACTCAGTGTAAGAATATGTTAGCAGAGGTTGTGAAAGGGGGGGGGGGTGGATGTGGGATTGTTTTCCCTTTGGAAAAAAAAAATTAAAATTGTACACACTGATACTAATAACATTTATGTATTTATTCATTGGATGGTTGATTGATTCCTTTATTTATTATAATAGTGGCATTTTACAGTGGTAGTTTAATATCATTATAAATGTCAATATTACAGAAAACTGAATTGGTCTGCATAATGCAAGACTTGAATGCTCTTATCAATGTTTACCTATATTCTGTATAAGCACTCTGCTTTTATTGAGTTTACCAAAAAGTTACATTTTGAAAACTGTCAATCAAAAACATTAAAAACACACATTTAATAAATCTTTATTTATTGCAGGGAAATTCCACCTGTAGCCCCCAACACACCCTAAATTATATATGCTAATTCCACGATTGCACCACAGTGGAGGAAGGCCAAAAACCCTTCAAAATGTTCTGCCAGCTTGCACTATTCAACATGTTAAGGTAAAACACACCATGGCATTAAGTGTTCACAATGAATGACACTTAAAGAATAAGCATCAATGAACAATAGGTAAGCCCTCAGATCAGGGCAGACAAAATGTTATATGAGAACTTCTTGGAACCACATTTGGAATGTATGTGGAGTAATGAAAGGAGAGCCAATTCCAGAATGATGTATGGCAAATGGCTTAATGGTGGCCAACATGTAGTTTGTCAAGATATATATGATCACAAGAGCACTTATAATAGTGTTCAACATGCAGCTTGAGTAGACTTTTTCCTAGTAAGGAAAGAACAGTGCAGTTACATTACAGATTACAAAATCATGCCCAGTGAAATGGTTAGCCCCCAACATAAACCAGTTATTGCCACAGTCAGCTGCAAGCACTAGTCAAAAAAGGGTCTAACTATAAGCGAGTCTTGGCTGAAATCCTATATGTTGACTGGAGTGAAAAGAAAAGAAATTCAAGAAAATACTGAAGGTTTTAAATGGAGCTAAAGAAATATGCACATATCTCAAAACAACATGTGTGAAGATGTTAAAACAGTGATGCTGTTGAACTAGGCCCTTTTTTAACTGAGATTTCTCTCTCTCTCTCTCTATATATATATATATATATATATATATACTCACACACACATACTAGAAGCTGAGAATTGAGACAGAATGGAAAATAGTGGAATGCAGAAGTCCAGGAAGTTATCAAAAGAAAGGAGTACAGAAAGAAGTGGGAGATAATAAAAGATGGATCAGTCTAAGAAAGAATACTTGTTGCCTAACAAAGAAACTAAGGAGCAGTCAAAAAAGAAAACAGTAAGGCATCAGCAAAACTCTGCCATCTTCTGAAAAGTGACTCAGTAGATGGCAAAAAGGAACTTGATCAGACTGCAAGACAATGACAGAAAGTTAAAGAATCTAGTAATTAGATGATGTTCATAAGAAGTAGGTGTGAAAGAGAAGAATGTCCCCACTGCCAACCCTGTGATGGACAGATGATACTACTATTACCAGTTTTACCTCCAAAATACAGGATGCCACTCACTGTGATGTAAAGATGTTGACACAAAGGATTCCTTAAACTCACCACTGCCAATTAAGTGTGAATTAATATCAAAAACATGAACACAAGTCTATCATGATAATTATTTCACAAAATACAATCTGGCCTCAAGAACATAAAAGGAATGTGTGCTGCTGGCCATCTTGTGGGTTTCCAATATCCACACCCACACTAGATGGCACACAGGCCACTTACAGAGCTGTGTCTTTGGCCATGCACCTCCAGACCTTTTTAAATTACTCTCTCTGTCTCTCCTTGCAAATCAATGGCTTCCAGTAGCATTTGAGTTTCACTTGAATTATTTACACACACACACACACACACACACACACACACACACACACACACACACACACACACACACACACACACAATTCTTGGGGATGGCCAGCAGAATTCTCTAAATTCCCATCTGCCTATTTCCTGTTATAATAGCAATGCTGCTACCCTGAATTAAGACCAGAGATAACCCAGTTATCTGCTGCTTTTATTAAAAAAGTCAGATATGGATACACAATTCATATTTATTTCAGTGGTGTTAGGCCTAAGCAGTGTAATGGGAGACATACTACACTTGTTAAGCAACAGAATAAGTAATTATTACCCTCTTCTCATATACATAACAGCATATACATGTAATAAATAAGCAAATCCCAAACAAATGAACTTAAAGGTTAATACATTAATTTAACTTGGTGGTGGTGCTGCAGTAGCATTTTTGCCTCACAGCTAGACATTGTCCTGCTCGATTCTCAGCTAGAGCATCTTCTGTGGGGAGACATGCGTGAATGGGTGTATCTTCATTGAAGGTTGTGCATCAGGGATGGCAACTCGGCATGTAAAAATCTACTGCCAATCATTAGCGGACCGGAGTTCTGCTGTGGTGACCCCTAACTGGGAAAAGCCGAAAGACACAGCAACAACAATAAAGAAAAAAAACATGTTTCACCTACCTAGGTTTCCTGACTATATCTTACCACAAAAAACTCTTGAAATAGTATTCACAAATTGGTCCACCACATACAAGCCAGTGTTATCATCTTGTTCTGCATAGCATAGCTATATGCAGCCAGTCCGCAGTGTTCATTATATAACATCATCGTCCTTTTGCTGGATTGGAGAAAAGCAAGTTGTAAAACCAATTGTTACTCTTCTTACCAATAAAAGAAATTGGTTATTTACATCCCAGTATGCTTTCTTCCCTTGAATCCACCCCAATGTGGATTAGTGATATGCATGTCATGAAGTCCATTACCCATTACAGCAATTATATCTCAGATAAAACAGTTCCTGGACTTTTATCCTTTTAATCGCATTCACAAAAGGAGACAAAATCTGGAGATCTGAAGCACTTCAAAAGATATTCACTGTTCTTTTATATTCAGAACAGCAACAGACACACATTCCTAAGTTTCTAGAATAACATTCGGATTATTGATTTATTTATTGATTTGCATTTGGGGACCATGAAAGTCCATCTGGGCAACAGTATCCCCATTTCAGTGGAAGCCCATTGAGAAAAGCTCCAGCAACAGTAAGAATAAACAAATAATGTTCATCGTATTATCACTGTTGCAATAACCTTAGCTACATGGGTTATATCCTGCATAGAATATAATAACCAGCCAGCTTCCAAAACTTAAGGACACCTTCCACACAACCAACCCGTTAGTCAGCTTGAGCTGAGCTGACTTAAAAAGACAGGTTTGGGTGCCATGCCCTTTAGATTTTTCCAGCTGCAAAGAAGTACATTACTCTAAGGCTTTCAAGGATGGATGATCAGCTTGTGCTGTTCCTTTCCAGGGCTGATAAGTTCCATTTGTGAAAAAAACTTCCATTCAAAAGACATGTTTATTTTATAACCCTTTCCTGTTCAGGAAAGATATTTTAAAGGTAGGAGTTTGTGTTTTAAGGACTACCAATAGACTGTTCAGTAATTTTAAATGAGTGAACTATTTTTTTCCTGTCATATAAAAGGTTAAGTGATTAAAAAAACATATTTTTCCTGTGGAGAAATTGTGTCTATTTTACTTTTGTGGATGGAATAGTGCTTTTTATAGCATTGTTATGTGGAAAAGGGACTTTTAAAGAATTAAGTTTTACCAGCTCTTGATGCTTGGTTTTCCTGGGAAATAGTCAGCATTTTTGGCTTGACTATGGAAGAAACTGCCAGTCCCACAGTCTGTCCTCTGTTCAGCCACAAAAGAAAAAGTTAGCTCAACAGCCTTTGCCACAACAGCAGGCTAACAATTTGCCTCAGCTGCAGGTGAGTAACTCTATTGTGACCATTAATCACTCATCTTTTACCCCAGATGCATACAGCGCTATAGACTGGGGGTTAGCTATGTCTTCTGCAGGTATTGGGATCCCCTCAATGGGCAAGGGAGAGTCTTTCCTAGGAAAGGAAACAGGGAGGTCTTCCCTGTTTTGTTAGAATGATGTGCACATCCCAGGGGAAGCTGATTCCATTAATAACACTGTTGGCCCATTTTTCCTGCCACAAAGAAACAGGAAACTAAGCATGTATCTTCTCCTCTTCAAATTTCTTTAGACAGAATTAGTTTACTGGGTCTGGCTCAGAGTTTAATTCAGGCTGTTCCTTCCCATAAAGTAGTTTCTGGTAAAAGAAAGAGGAGTACCTTATATTCTGAAGAGATTCATGAATCTGAATGTGGACAGGAAGATGAGAGGACAAATACAGGGCTTTCTCCTCAGATTTATGACTCAGACCCAGAGGAGAACTCAGTTTCTGAATCTCCCTGTGGAGATTTCTTTTTCTGTGAGGCTATTTCCAGAATGTGCCAATGTTTTCAGTGGGAGAACACTGAGGTTTCCCATTCCATTAGAAAATGCTATGAGTTGATGCAGAAGGAATTTCTAGAACCTTCACTCATTCCACCAGTTCAATCAGCTTTGGAGGATGTGTCTGTTACTGCCTGCAACTTTCATGATAAATAGCCAGCTGCCCCTAAAAAGGAAGATAGGATGTATAAAGTTCATCAGTCTTTTACATTTTTATACAGTCTTCCTAAAACTGAAACAGCAACTGCAGTTTTAGTTACTCCGACTACTACTAAACATTTAGTTAATTCCAATCATATTCTTTCTCATTAGGATGGGATGATTACAGATAAGTGTGGGTAAAAAGTATGCTTCTGCAACTTTGATCTTCAAGATTTTAAATTGTCAGACAAAAATGTTCTGACTAATTTTGAAAGCATGAGGAATGTTTTGTCTTCAGTTTTTTTCTTGTGATGAAAATCAGCTTGAAATAATTTTGTTACTCCTATCATACAAGCCAGTAACTCATTGTTTACAGTGTGTTTATGACTCAATCGATACTTCTTCCATGGCTGTTGACACTGATAATGTTTTGAGGAATGCAAAAAAATAAATACAGAGGAATGGGTCAGGTATATAAACAATTAAAACCAAGAATAATTACCGCACACAGAAAAATGGCAAATGCATAAAAGTTTTATTCTATAAATTGCTTTCATTCACAAAGTAAGTAGGACTTCTTCAAAATAAACCATTCATGATACACAGTCAGTGTAAGTAACAACAAACCAATCAAAAATAGCATCAGTTATCAAGACAATCCACTCTTGTTTAATTTGTTTAACTTTGATTAATTGGTTCAAATTATTTTTTTAAAATGCCAGTTAAAAAACATGTTAAGTTCAACTAAACTTATTAAATAAGTTCAAATATAAAATACAAAACTTATAAAGACATTTTTTTGTATATATGAAAAAAAAAATCTTTATATCAACAAATAAACATCTGTCTAACATAATACTGTCTTAAAAACACACTTGATATTAATAGAGGCATTATATCCAGGAAATTCATCCACTTGCAGTTTAATTTGCTACAGTACCTCTTTTTTCTCAAGAGAATTTCTGTAATATCCACCCTTGTAATCCAGAGGGACACTATCCAAAACTGTAAAATAAAACATCTTAAAAGAAGAACAAACTCATAAGTTTAAAAAGAGCATTATTCTCATGTTTAGTTGGATAGTATGTAGATGCTCTTTAATCCTTTTTTGATAGCCTAGAAGTCATCATTCCCACATAAAATGCATCACACTATGATCAAATAATATACATTAGACCAAACAAATTGCAATTAAATTGTTCCCTAATACAAATAGACTTATCCAAGTGTGGTAAAATAATGTTAGGTCCTGCTAACACAAAATTGCAAATGTGGTAATATCCACTCTTAAACATACCCTTAACTTTGTTAGTGTTTAAAATGGGTACCTTAGTGTTCTGAGTCTCCAAATATTATTTTAACGATTTATTTTTTATACAAAATGTTGGGTCAGGACTTATACGTTTCTGCAAATCTAGATTAAACTTTAATACTTTCCAATTGTCTAAAATCACATTCCTTATACTAAACTTGTCAACTGTCATTTGCAAAACAAAGCTGTTTTTATAAACTACATTAGAACCATTGAGCACTTTAGTGGGATTACCTACTGCAAAAATGGGAGTAAAAAATGAGGGTCCTCTTTACAATAATTTCATTAGCAATAACTCCAAATCTAGTCCTATCATACCCTCTGTGACGGAATATGTCTACCAACTCTCCAATGTCATTAAGACATTTTTGCTCATCAGTCATCAGGCTCGGCAATCTAATCATCTGATCACAAGGTGTATTGTTCTTAATGAAAACAGGATTAGTGGAGGAATAATGTAAATAATTGTTGGTAAAACATGCATTTCTGAAAATATTGCTCTGAAGCTTATGACTGCCAAAAGCACAAGTAAAAATGAACATCCAAGTAAGAGATACTGTCTCCCACAGAACCCAGAACAAAAGCAAAAAATTGTGTACTAACAATGAAAGCATTAACAAACTGTCCAATGTCTTCAATTGAACCATCGGGTATAAAAAACAAGCTTTAACAAATCTTAAAAAAAAAAAAATGTTGTTCAAAAAACAATATTTTGGTTAAAATATACATTTCCCTCCAACCCATCACTAGGTTGTCAAAAGAAGGTGCCACGGTAGCCCCCATGGCAACCCTCTCATTTGTTGATAATATTTCACATTGAAAATATTTTCAAGCATAACTTTCATTAATAAACACACAGTATTGAAAACAGTGTTGGTGGAATTAGTCTCCCTAGACAGAGTCTAAGAAAATCCAGGCCTTTTTTAGTAGGTATGCTAGTGTATAGTGATTTAACATCTTGAGTAAACAATGTAGGCATAATACTCCCAAACTGAAACAATCGACAAGAATCTAAAAAAAAATCTGAATAATCTTTCCTACAACTAGTTATTTGTTCTATCAAAGGATTACAAATAGAATCCAAAACAATGAAGCACCAGACACTGACACTATTGGTCTAAAAGGCAAAGGAAATTGTTAGGAGTTCAATTCTGGAATGCCAAAAAGCACACTAATTCTAGGAAATTCAGACATTATAAACTGATATGCCTCCTCACTGATATATCTTTTGCCAAACAAATCCACCAAAATAAAATCAATATATTTGTACTTTTTGTGAATGACCACCAAAAACACTAATTTATATTCAAGGGGATTGGCTAACATCTTTTCTAGTTCACAAATATAATCATGTTGATACATAATGACCAGTCCACTACCTTTATTGGTATTCATGAACCTTAGATCATACCTCTTAGATAAATCCGTCAAGGCACGCCTTTCACTTTTGGTAAGATTAAAGTACCTAGCCGTAGGTTAGGTAGGATGACTTCTTTGACTATGGCAAATAAAACACTGATCAACAAATTAGCTAAGGAGACTCAAGAAATTGATAAAAAACAGAAATGATTTGTTGTTTATAGATCATGAATGTAAATATAAGGTAATGTTTGATAAAGTAGTGAAATCTTGTGAGTCAAACAGGAATTGAAAAAAGAAAAAGCTTTCAAGAGACAAGGCTAACTACCTGTAGGAATTGTATATCCTGACTCCCCTGCCACTTTCTCCTACAAAGAAAACAAAAATAATATTCCAGAATCTGTCAACAGGCAGTCAAATTTTAACAGTCTTGACAGCCTTGATGAAATAACACATGCTAATTCATCTCAATTTTTAGACAGGACTGAACAGCCACCAATGCTGTAGGATTCAGAGAAGCTAGCCAGCTGGATATATTCAGAGGTAACACAGAGCCCCAGGAATTTACAAACAAAGCAGGAAGTGAGAACACCAAGGCAGATGAATCATTCAATGACAGGGGGGGAATCACCAGTTTTATAGGAGGTAACTGAAAATGTGTGACATTGTTCATGTTAACAGTGATTCTGATATATTTAGTTACAGCAATTTAGTAATCACTAGTGTGTACTTGTGTACTATAGTTTTATTTCAACATAGTATCAGTTTTTACCCTATCCAGTCTGCTTCTTTATCACATGCTTTATTAGATTTAAAAGTGTTTACTTGTAAGTTGAATTTATCATTAGTGTTTCAAAATAGCACTGAGAAAGGAATGAGTTTAAAAAAGGAATAGTACCGTAACCCTTCTTTTCATCCCACAGTAGCTATGTATGAAAAAGTTTGTAAATACAAGCTGATAAAAGTCAACAGGAAAATATTTTAGGTTTAATTTTTCACAGGCTAAAAGGGAGTTGCTAATTTTCAGTGTAAAGAGGTATCGGTTAATGAAACCTGATGAATGGGGTGGTTTAGTCATAATGGACTATGACGACTATGTGGATAAGATGTACTGTAGTTTATTTAATTAAATTTATTTTCAGGCATCTTTCAATGAACTGAATATTGCATATAGAAATATAGACTTGATGTTAGAGGATTTGTATTTAAGTAATGTTACTCGTTTGTTTAACTTTTGACTGTTAAAAAGTCAGTCATTCCAGGTATTTCTGGTAATCTGAAGATCCACAAATGGGTTTATGACTGCCTATGCATCTTATAGTGAGCACCAGTGGATCTAACACACAGCCATCAGCCATCTTTATAGATTTTAAACTGAAAATTTTTATCCATACATTCCCATACCTGTTGAAAGATTTTTTTACAGGTTTTAAATAATACAAGTTTAGAATGGTTTGGTGAAGTTTTTTCTCAAGTAGATTTTATTGATATTCTAAACATTAGACTAATTATTTCATTCATGGAAACAGCGCATTACAATAATTTATTTTCTTTGAAGTACAGTATTATTTATAGTGCACAGGTATCACAATGAGTGGCATATTTCCCAGTTTATACAAACATTGTTCTTAGCTTTTGGAAAAACAAGTTTTTCCCACAAAGTACTCTAAATTTTGGAAACTTTATAGGCATTACCTAGATGACATCTGCTTGTTTTGGTCTGGGAATGAAATTGACTAAAAATAATTTGTAGAGTTTATTATTAGTACTACATCATTTCAAAAGTTCACTTACAATATTAATGCAGACTACTTAAAACTTTTGGATGATAAGCTAATGAAAAGTAACGTTAAATTTTCTTCCACTTTTTTTTTACAAACCCACTTATTCTAATGCATTTTTTGTTCTTTAACAGCTGCCACACTTTACAACAAAAAAAAGAGTATTTTAAGGTCCAATTTGTTAGGGTGATAGGAATGATTTCAGATGAAAATATATTACTTCAGGAAATTTCTAACTTGAAGCAAATGTTCATGGACTGAGCTTACCCCAAGTTATTCATAGAAAAGCTCTGGGATGAAGCATTTTGCAAATACAAAAAAAGACATCTACAGCCCTATAATAAGAGATAACAACAGCATTAATACAATGGCAACAACTTGTAATACTGATGGATATTGTGATGATTTCTTTACCACCTTTTCTGATAATAGTAGCATTGTTACACATATAAGGACAAACTGGGAAATATTTAAAGTAGACAGTTTGAGTGAATTATTTAATCTAACAGTGAGAGTTAGTTTCAGGAGAGGAGCAAATATTAAGAACTTGTTGGAGAGATGGTTCTCAAAAATGAAAAAAACTAGAGGACATTCTGATGCACTGGTTGTATCATCTGCAGTATTATTTTACAGGGTGACCGCTTTAAATTAAGACATGTTATGGTTAAACTTAATGGATATAACGCTTGCAGGCAAAGTGAGTGGTATATTTAGCTTTATACAAATCATCTTCAACTTTTTATATAGGAAAAAAAGAGAGAACATTATGGAAACATTACTTGAACACATATATGATAGTAAAAGAAAAATGTGTTAAGAACACCTTTTAAAAACATTCTGTTGACTGCTCAAGATCTCCTCTTTATACCATATTATGGATTTGATGAGCTTCAACCAAAACACAGAAACACGAAAGCATTTTACAGAGATTGCAAAGGAGGGGAAAATACCATCTGCTGTCACATTAACAGCAAGCTAAAACTTTGAATATCTGCTTGTTTGTCTTGTGAAGCTACTGAAAGACCGAAGAAAGAAAAGCAAGTATCATCATTAGATGGAATTTCAAATCCTTTGCAAAGTGCAAGTGAGCTGTAGGAGTAAAAACTCAGTCTTGAAAGTCAAAGTCGGTACTAAATTGTTACCTCAGTATAAAGAGGGGGGGTGGTTTTCATACTTCTATTCAGGTTCCTGAATGAAAGTTTGAGCTGCACCAAACTGACCAAGGACAATGGATGAGGTTTTTAACTCCTCTGCTCATTTAGCAAAAATATCTGATTCTTTGCTTACTGTGCCTTAATCTCACACCTGAAACTTAAAGAAAAAAACAACAGCTTTGAAAACATAGAAGAATACCAGAGGACAATGTCAGAGGTTTCAGTGCAGTTAATGAGATCTGTTAAGTCAGTCTTTTCATTTATTCAGTTATACAAGTCAGAGATGGGTAGGTGGTTACCAACTTATTATTCAAAGTTATGAAACCTTATGATAACAGAACAAGAACTCCATATTTCCTTGGAAAGTATAAGGATCTGGTAGACAAATCAGGAATGTACCTGATGTGAATAGATGGCTAAAAGGGTGACCTTTCTTTAACAAGGAGGGCACAACTGCATTAGTGGAAAATACCTAGCACTACACTTTGTTATAAGGAGCTCATGGGGGCAGATTAATCCATGACAGTAGGTTTCACGGGCAATGGGGGAAGTCACTGGTTCCAGTACATGCTAATGCCCACAAGCTGGATGTTGCTATATAACCAAGTAGGGAATGTATGGCTTCAATGTCCACAGAGACAGTGTGGGAAACAAAAGCCATATGAGAGAATTAACAAGAATGATGCCATGGAAGTCATGGCATTTGCTGGAATCTATAAAAAAGGCCTGTGCCCTACCCTCTTAGGGGGTAAGGAAAGCATTGCTAAGAGAAATAGTGCATCAGACAATCTCTGTTAAAACCACTGTTGTTAGACAGTAGCACTATTTACTCAAGCAGTCCACTCTGGTTAGGGCCATGGGAGGGGCATCTTTCCACAGTTCATTGGACTGGGAAGGCAAGAATACAAGCAGGGGACAGATTTGATATTTCAGTAAATGTTCTGACAGAAAATTATTTTGTAGTAGTGATACAGTACCATGTGTTCATCCAGTTATATGTAGCCAGATGTGGAGACAAATACATGGGGAAAGAATCAGGAGGTATGCCCACCCAGAGATCACACCTCCAAAAAAGGATAGTGATGTGGCTATTTTTCAAAAGAAGCTGGTTAATAGCAAGAAGGCTGAATTACAGCCACAGAGGTCACAAAATACTGAAATTCCTTTTACAAGGACTACACGAGGAGAAGGGATAGATGGTAGCAGCAAGCCTGAATCTGAGACATCATATCAGTGAGAGTGAAACTTGTTTTGATGTAAGGACATTTTTATTCCATGCTGTTTTTCATTAATTGGCTGACTGATTGGATTATTGTGATTGCTTTAAAGCAGCATTCCCTGGAATTTAGTGGGGCCATTAAGGCTTGATCTGTGTGGAGCACTTCTGCCAAACACTAAAAGAAGAAAATGAAAACACTGTCATCTGTGTTAGCATGTCTAGCAGGAGATTTGGGTATATTCTCAGATTATTTTGTATTGTATGCCAGCATGTCTAATTGTGAAATGTAAATATGTTTTTTAAATGTTGATTATTTCCCTGTTTACACAGAATGTTCAAAGAATCCACCAGTGTTTTGATACATTTCTAATTGCACATGTTTGTGAGGGACATTCTAAAGTACAAACTGTGGAGAATCAGCTGAACAGTAGGTGATGTCATTGGAATGTTCCTGGTTGCTAGGTGATTAATTGCACAGCTGATTGACAGGAAAAAAGAACTTTTTCAAACAGCTATTTTTAAAAATAAGACAGTTGAAAGTGTTAAGCTGAGCAGTTTGTCAAGTGCTGAGAAGGTTTTGAAGAGCAGCGGTCAGTTACAGTGCTGTGCAGTGATACCCAAAGAAAAGAGAACTCACCAAAAACTGTAAGCCTGCCTTTGCCTTGCTGTTATATGTTAGATTAGATCAGGGACAGTATTCTCTAGTTAGATTAGGAAAGTTTAGTTACTCAGATAGAGATATTCTAGAATGATGGACTTCTATCCTACAGTTTAATTTTACATTTCGGTGATTGAATTCTGGTGCTCATTGAAATTTATTGATTTACTTTTTTGTAATCATTTTATTTATTAATAAATGTTTTTCATTACTTTACATTGTGGCTGGAAATCAGTGTGTTCTTTAGAGATTAGAGAATGCTTATACCTGTTTGATACTCTGCAGGTCACCTCAAAGGCCTGCTAGTTTCTGGTCATAACTATCATTTATTTTTATATTTAATTTTCATAATTGGACACCCCTTTAGAAGGACATGAAGACACTCTGATTGGTGGCAGCATTACCATATTATTTTTGGGAAGGGGTGCAGCTGTAAATCTGTGTCAGGCTTTCCCAGAAGTATTTGGACATGTGAAATTTAAATTTATTTTGAGTGTGAGTGTATCAGCGGTCTTAAGCTGGGACACATTGCTCTGAAGCGTGTAATAAGGAGTTACATTAGGGCTGGACAAAAGTATACAGACCAGTCCCAGGTTATAGAACATGTTGCTGTTGTGCTCTTAGGGGAAAGTTGTGAAATATTACTCCTGGTTGACAGTCTCACATTGGAGACAGTAGTGAGGATTGAAGTTTCTTAGTTACTGACCCAGGATAGTAAGGGATGTCACATAAATCACTGGCAGTCCAGTAAGGTATTGGCTGAACGTCACATTAATTGGTTGCAGTCTGGTGGGATATAGCCAAACGTCACATTAATTGGTGCCAAAAGTGTGGGACTTTTAATTGGATTCTAGTAAGCTGTGGGTAGTTGTCATTAAGGTGTGCCCTCTTAACAGCCACAAGGTAAATATTCAGAATTTCAATTCACCACAGTTTTATTTTTTTTTTTAGTTAGATAGGGATAGCAGGCAAGGATGTCAGCAGATGATTTTATCAAGCTGGCAAGGATCCAGTTGGCTATGGAGTGTGACGCCAGGGGATTGGTGCATAAAAACCAGACCAAGGAAGCAATGATTTCATCCTTTGTTGCAGCCACAGCTCAGACCAGCCATTCAGAGGATATCCAGTTTGGTGTTGGTGATGGGCAACCTGCTGAGATGAGACAGTCCACATTTTCTTCAGAGGACATGAGAATCCATCTAGAGTTAAGGAGACTGGAACTGGAGGTTGAAGAAATTGAGAGAGTGTGATGCCTGGAGACTGAGGATAGGGAGAAGCAGCACCAATATGAACTGGAGTCTGAGGAGAAATGGCATCAATATGAATCGGAAGCCAAACAACTGGAAACTGAAGAGTTACTGCACCTGGAAGCCCAACAACATGAACTGGAGGTCAGACCTTTAGAAGTCAAGGACAACAAGAGACAGTGCCAGCATGAAATGGAGCTTCAAACCCTTCAAGAGGATCATGGAGGTAATGGGGAAGGGAATAACTGGACTCCAGAAGTCATAAAGGTCAGTAAACATTTTCCTCAGTACAGGGATGGGGATGACTTTGATAGTTGTATTCATACTTTTGAGAGGGTATGTAGACAATATAATGTTGACCGTGAGCTCTGAATTTGGCTCCTGACTTCCTTACTCCATGGTAAAGCTGTTCTGATTGTAGCAAATTTAAATGATGTAGATTTATTTATTTATTGATTGACATTTTTTGACCGGGAAAGTCCACTGTGTCAGAAACCCATTTTCAGTATAGATCCAGGGAGAAAAGCTTTGCAAAAAATTAATACAGAGTACACAAATTTAACATAAAATTGCATTTCACAGAAATAGAAGTAGCATATTACAATACATATATTAAAAATGCAGAGAAATATTACAGTACAATTCAAAGTTGTTTGAATTATGTTAAAGTTAAGAACTGTCTTCTAGATTGTTTTAAACTAACACCTGAAGCTTATAGAAACAAATTTTGCGAACACAGACACAAGTGTGCATGATTATATTGCTGACTTAAGTACTTACTTTCACATATAGGTGAGTGGGTGTCAGGTCACCACTTTTAAGGGACTGGCAGACCTTTTGGCGAGGGTACAAGTGCTCAGTACTTTGCCTGATAACATGAGAGTTTGGTTAACAGATAATGAGTGTAACTCTGCAGAGGAGTTGAGAAAAAAGGGGGAACTCTACTTGGCAAACAGAGCACCACTGCATAGGAAAGGGATTCCCAGTGCTGCACATGGACATAACGGAACCCATGGGGGCAGTGTAAACCACTTCAACAGAGTACACCAGTAATGGGGGAAACCATTAATCTAAGTGCACAGTTAGGTATTAGATGTTTTAAGTGGAACCAGAGGGAACACATAGCAGTTAAATGTTCATTGAGGCAAAGTGAGAAGTAGAAGGTGAAGCAGCCATAAGTTGTTTAGAAACAACTGGAGTGCCAAATTATCACCAGAATATATATATTCTGTTTTAGTATATGGTAAACAGGTAACTGCTAAGAGGGACACAGCTTCTGATATAACCATTGTGAGGCCTGCAGTGGTTAGAGAAGAGCAGTACTTGATTGGGCAGTCCACTCCAGTCAGAGCATTGGAATGGACCCGTCACAAATACCTTTGGCTAGGGTTCATCTTGCCTGCTTCCCCTTCTATCCTCCTAGTCAAGTAGGTGTGTTTGAGGATATTCCTGCAGATGTCCTGATAGGGAATGACTTTGATAATGCAGTACCTTGTGTACATGCAGAAACACGCAGTCAGGCTTGGAGAAAGGCATGTAGTTCTGGTAGTCTGGGAGACACCAAGAATGATCTCATACTTGAAGCTGGACTTGTATGGTGGTTGTTTCAAAGAAGGTGCTATCTGACAGCACTAAGTCTGAATGTGAGCCATAGCTACTGGGGGGGTACTGATGTTGCCTTGGACATGGTAACTGCATGGATGGAGTTGAGTGGTGGTACCCAGACAGCAAGGTGAAGCTGTCAGAAGTGGCTAGGCTTCCTGTGGAAGGAGAGCTGGGGAAGGTTACAAAGCTAGAGTTGAGACCAGCTCAG
Source organism: Protopterus annectens (assembly GCF_019279795.1). NCBI lineage: Eukaryota > Metazoa > Chordata > Ceratodontiformes > Protopteridae > Protopterus > Protopterus annectens. Next base: position 411,410,018 of record NC_056746.1, read on the forward strand.
CTTATAGACCCTACATTACAAACCTTGAGGATGATAGCTAAGGAAGTACCTGAGGCTCAAGGAAGAGGAGTGTCTGTATATGGGGAACAAAGGTTTGTTGTATAAAGGGTGGACTTATAAGAGAGGGCTGGAAAGGCTGGAAGGTGAGGTAGTAAAGTAGTTGGTAGAGCCTTGAGCCTACCATCTGCCACATCTAGCTATAGTCCTTGATATTCCTTGGGAAGGGGATATTAAGGCAGAGAAGGAAGATTTGTTGTATGGAAAGTGGACTGCTAAGGGAGGGGTGGAAGGTGAGGTAGTGTGGCAGTTGGTAGAGCCTAGAGCCTATCATCTGCCACATCTAGGTAAAGTTCCTAATATTCCTTTTGCAGGTGATATTGATGTAGAAAAGGTTGGAAGTGCTTTGCTAGAAATCTTCAGCAGAGTAGACTTTCCACGGGAAATACTGACGGACCAAGGTGTCAACTTCATGTCAGATCTGCTGACTTGTCTGTGGAGGTGTTGTGGGATGAAACATCTAAAGACCACCCCCTACCATCCCCAGACTAATGGTCTTGTGGAGAGGTTAAACTCTTCATTGACGATGATGCTACAGGGATTTGCAGACCAACATGTTAGGGAGATCTTGGATAGATTAAGGAGGGCAGAATTAACCATTAAACCCAGTAAGTGTCAAGTGGATATGGCAGAGGTCACTTACATAGGACAGAGTGGGAACTGGCAAAATTAGACCAGAACCTGTCAAAGTGGAAACTATTCAAGCATGGCCAGTTCCTGTTACTAAGAAACAAGTGAGAACATTTTTAGGGATGACAGGGTACTATAGAAAATGTATGCCCAATTACAGTACCATAGCTGCACCCCTTATGGACCTAGCTAGGAGGAATAAACTGGATAAGGTAGTGTGGACCATAGATTGTGAGCAGGCATTCCAAAAACTAAAAGAGATTTTGGGAGGACCCCTGTGTTAGCTAGCCCAGATTACAATAAAGAATTTATTGTACAGGTATGATGTTTCAAATTATGGGGTGAGGGCTGTGCTCCGCCAAGTTTCTGCAGAAGGAGAAGAGCACCCAGTGGTATATCTGAGCTTGCGGACTCCAGTCTAGAGAAGAGTGTTATGTAGCCATGGAGAACAAGGGTTTGGTCATAGTTTGTGCATTCCAAAAGCAGCAGCCGTATCTTTATGGGAGATAATTCACTGTACTCACCCTCTAACATGGCTTAATAGGGTCAGTAAGCAAAATGCCAAGTAAGTGAGGTGAAGTCTAGGATTGCAAGCATATGATATGACCATACAACATCGCAGTTGGGTTAATAATGCCAAAGTGGATGGATTATCCAGGAGAAGAGTTGGGTTGATATTCTCAGAAAGACCCTTTTTTCTCAAGCATTGGTTTTCAAGGGTCACGTAAAAGTCGTGCTTGAGTCATAACGGGGAGAAATGTGAAGAAAATGAAAACACTGTCATCTGTGTTAGCATGTCTGGCAGGAGATTTGTGTATATCCTCGGATTAACTTGTATTTTATGCCAGCATGTCTAGTTGTGAAATGTAAATAAATTGTTTTTAAATGTTGAGTATTTTTCTGTTTACACAGACTGTTCAAAGAATCTGTCAGTGTTTTCATAAATTTCTAATTGCACGTTTATGAGGGTCATTCTAAAGTACAAACTGTGGAGTCAACTAAAGAGTAGGTAATGTCATTAGGATGTTGCTAGGTGATTATTTGAACAGCTGATTGTCAGGAAAAAGAACTTTTTCAAACAGCTGACTGTTATTTTTAAAAATAATACATTTGAGACTGTTAAGCTGAGCAGTTTGTCAAGTGTTGAGCAGTTTTTGAAGAGCAGCAGTCAGTTACAATGCTGTGCAGTGACACCCGAAGAAAAGAGAACTCACCAAAAACTGTAAGCCTACCTTTACCTTGCTGTTATGTGTTAGATTAGATTGGGGCAGTATTCTCTAGTTAGATTAGGAAAGTTTAGTTACTCAGAGTTTTTCTAGAATGATGGACTTCTATCCTACAGTTTAATTGTACATTTCTGGTCATTGAATTCTGGTGCTTATTGAAAGTTATTGATTTACATTCTTGTAATCATTTTACTTAGTATTAAATGTTTTTCATTACTTTACATTGTGGCTGGAAATCAGTGTGTTCTTTAGAGATTAGAGAGTGCTTATACCTGTTTGATACTCCCCAGGTCACCTTGAAAGCCTGGTCAATATTGGTCATAACTATCATTTATTTTGATATTTACTTTTCACAACTGGACACCCCATTCGAAGGGCATGAAGACACTCTGATTGTTAGCAGCATTACCTTATTATTTTGGGGAAGGGACACAGCTGGAAATCTGTGTCAGGCTTTCCCAGAAGTGTTTGGATGTGTGAGATTTAAATTTAATTTGTGTGTGAGTGTATTAGTGGTCTTAAACTGGGACAGATTGTGTGTAATAAGGAGTTACATTAGGGGTGCACATAAGTATACAGTCCATTCCCAGATTATTGAGTGTGTTCCTGTTGTGCTCTTAGGGTAAAATCATGAAACATTTCTCCTGTTTTAGTGAGTCTCACATTAGAGTCAGTAGTGAGGATTGAAGCTCCTTAGTTACTGACACAGGATAATAAGGGATGTCACATTAATTGTTGGCAGTCCGGTGGGGTATTGGCTGGACAACACATTAATTGGTGGCAGTCCGGTAATATAATAGCCAAACATCACACAGTGTTCCCTCGAATTTAGTGAGGCCATTAAGGCTGGATTTGTGTGGAGCACTCCTGCTAAACACTAAACAAAGAAATCTAGCTTCTGATTATCTCCACAACAGAAGATTAAGAACTATTTTGCACTTGGTTAATCTGTGGTTTGTTTTTAAGTAAATTATTTTTGACAAGCTAATGTGTTTTCATATTTGTACTTGAATGTTACAACTTTATGTCTGTCTAGTTTTTCATTTTGTTAACCATAAGTATATGGAGCTTTTCTCCTCGGGCCTCCACTGAAAATGGGTACCTTATGACCCAGTTGGACCTTCCTGGTAAACAATGCCAAATAAATAACTAAATAAATATATTTGACTTCTTGTAAACAGATATATGTTTTATTTATATTAATCTGCCTTGTTAAAAGTAGCTAACAGACCTCTAGGTCAGAAATAGTTTCAGTGAGAGTGAAACTGGCTTTGGTGAGTAGAGGTTGATTTTCTCTGATCTGCTTACTGATCAGATTATTGTTGGTTCCTTAAAGATAATATATTAATGTCCCTGAAATTTACTATGGCCATTAAGGCTTGATTTGTGTGTTGCACTACTGCTAAACACTAAACAAAGAAGTCTAGGTTGTGATTATCTCCACAACAGATGATTAAGAAATATTTTGCATTTGTTTAATCTCTGGTTTGTTCTAAGTAAATTATTTCACTTTTTTGTAATTAAATATTTTTTTTTTATATTATAGGTTCATGGGTTCATAGTAGGCTATCTGCCCGAGGGCATTTATAAGCCTAGCCCATAGTTTTGTGGCTTACGCCACCCCTTTAGTTTGGAGAAACTATGCCCATTATTTTGCTGTGCCTCTGTCGAGCAGTGACACTGAGGTAACCCCTGGGGTGTATCTGCAATCTCCCATCCATTGGTCAAGATTCCTCTTGAACAAGGCCAGCGAGGTGCTCTGCCTCACATAAACCGGGATTTTGTTCCACAGCATAGGGAGTCTTTGGGTGATGAATCTATCCCTCCAGCACGTCCTATTAATAACTGTGTCGAGGTTTAAGTCTCCCGCCCTTGTGGCTCTGAGGGATCTAGATTTTTTGAGATGAAGCATGTTCATCAAATCTGGGTTTGACATGGCCTTGTATGTCAGGCATAGGTCACCTCTGAGCAAGCGGTAAGCAACTGAATATTCCAAGAAGCCAAAATGAGAAGAATAATACCAAGAAGCAGTAATCCACGACCAAAACGGCTGCCAAATAATCCTCTTCTTTATTTTACAAAACGAAACACTACAGGAATACTTAAAATCAAGCGCTTTCGCCTGATCAATATCAGGCTTTATCAAGACAAAAGTATGTGTGATGTGCCTCGGTTTAAATACTCTTCTCAATTAAAAATTGCTTTACTTAATTCGATTAATTAAATTTGAAAACAAGTAACTCAATTAATTAATTGATTAACCCACAGTCGGGAAACCCGACTGTGGGTTAATCAATTAATTAATTGAGTTACTTGTTTTCAAATTTAATTAATCGAATTAAGTAAAGCAATTTTTAATTGAGAAGAGTATTTAAACCGAGGCACATCACACATACTTTTGTCTTGATAAAGCCTGATATTGATCAGGCGAAAGCGCTTAATTTTAAGTATTCCTGTAGTGTTTCGTTTTCTAAGCAACTGAATATAACTGGAGTTCTTTCAGTCGGGCAGCATAAGACAGATTTTTGAGACCCTTTATCCTTTTGGTGAGGAACTTTTGTGGCCTCTCCAGCTGCTGCAAGTGTCGGGTCAGATACATTCCGAATGGGGCATTGTACTCGATCATTGGTCTGATGAGTGATGAGTATAGGGAGACTATGACTTCCCTTGATCTAGATGTGAATCCCTTCATGATAAGGTGGGCAATGTAGAAGGTCTTCCTAACTACTTTAGCAATATGAGTGTCGAATGAAAGGCTACTGTCAACCTGGGTTCCCAGGTCCCTAATAACTTCTTCTGTGTTCAGGGATTGCCACCTATATGGTAGCTAGGGGTAACCTTATTTTTCCCGAAGGGTATAACTATGCATTTCTTGGCATTTAACTTTAGGCCATGGCTCTGGCACCAGTTATCCGTTTCTGTGAGACCCTTCTGAAGGATATCTGTGTTGGATGTGTTTTCAACTACGGCGCCCAGTTTGCAGTCATCTGCAAACTTTGTCAGCCATAACCCTCCTGTGTTTGCTTGTACTTCAGAAAAGTAGATGCCAAACAAGAGTGGGCCCAGGACTGAGCCCTGTGGGAAACCACTTGTGACAGGCTTTGAGTCTGACATAGCGCCAGCAACTCTGACCCTGTGGGTTCTGTCACTCAGCCAGTTTGCAACCCATCTTGTAATGTATGGGTTTACATTTAAGTTGATGAGTTTTTCAATGATACCCGAGTGAGGTATTGTATTAAAAGCCTTCGCCAGGTCTAGGTAGGCTGTATGGACTGCCTTTCCTTCGTCAATGGCCTTGGTGACTGTTTCGAAAAAGTCAACCAAGTTTAAAAGGCATGATCTGCCTTTGACAAAGCCAAACTGGGTTGGATCCAAAGTCTGCAAGTTCCCTATGTCTTTATTTATGAGATCCATTATGATCCTCTCCATGGCTTTGCAGATAAGGCTTGTCAAGCTAATGGGATGGTAATTTCCAGGGTCGGTGGAGGCACCGCCTTTGTGGAGTGGGACCACAGTCGCTGTGCGCCACTCCCTGGGTACGTATCCGGGGGTGAGACTAAGATTAAACAGCTGTCCTAACTGTGGGTTTAGTAGCTAACATACCTTGGGTCAGAAATAGTTTCAGTGTAAGTGAAACTAGCTTTGACGTGCAGTGACTTTGTTGGAGCTGTTTTTTGCTGATCTGCTTACTGATTGGATTATTGCTGGTGCCTTAAAGCTATGCATTACTGTGCCTGGAATTTAGTGGGGCCATTAAGGCTTGATTTGTGTGCTAAACATTAAACATATGATTAAGAAGTGTTTTGCACTTGGTTAATCCCTGTTTTTTGTAACTAAATTGTTTGATTTTTTGTAAAAAAAAGTTTAATAATATTAATTTGCCTTGTTTAAAGTAGCTAACATGCTTAGCTACTCTATTTCTAGCTATTGATTTCCTCCACAACAGAAGATTAGGAACTGCTTCTTACAGCTTGATTTTTTCCCCAACCTTTCCAGCCTTCTCCTGTCATGGTTTGAAAAGGTTGTCTCATACTTTGGCCCTTTATGGTGATCTGACTTCCAAGGTCCCTCCCTTTCTTTCTTCATTGTTATTTTCTGTTTAGTCAGGTATTTATCCACCCACCACTCTAGGACACAACCCCTGTTGAAACCCTATCCTTAAACTATAATATAGCCCACCCTAATACAGGAATGGACAACATGGGTATGCAATTTCCAAATGTCTCTATAGACAGCTTGGTAGATATGGGCATCCTGTGACAACGTAGCAGTTTTCTTATAGTATCATAGGATCATAGTAAGTTACTAGACTAATGGTTATAGTGCCCTTACAAGCCTAGCCAGGTTCTTACCCTTATTTCCATGATCAGCACCTATTGCTCCTGTCCAAGAGGGACACAGGTGGAACCTCTGAGGTGAATTTATGGTCACCCATCCAATCATCCAGATTGCGTTTGAAGAGCGCCGATGAGGTGCTCTGTTTGACATGAGGTGGGAGTCTGTTCCAAAGGTGTAGTAACCTCTAGGAGACAAATCTGTCCCTCCAGCAGATTTTATTAATGTGACATACCAGGTTAAGGTCTTCAGAGCAAGTAACCCATGTACAATTTGACATACGTATATGCAGCAATTCCAATAATGCAGGGTCAGAGATTGCCTTGTATGCAAGACAGAGATTACCTCTGCATAGTCTGTATGAAAAAGAATAAAGTGACAGTGATTTCAGATGATCCCCAGAGGACAGATGCTGAAGACCTTGAATTTTCCTTGTGAGGAACCTTTGTGGTTTTTCCAACTGCTGCAGGTGCTTAGAAAGGTACATACCAAAAGGGGTGTTGTACTCAATTATTGGCCTGATGAGGAAAGAGAACAGAAAGGTTATAACTTCTTTTTTTCATGGAGGCATTGTAGAATGTCCTTATTATCACTGTGGAGACATGTGGGTCAAAGGTAAAGTTGCTGTCAACCTGTGTGCCCAGGTCTCTCACCACTGAGTGTGTGCTTAAGATGTTGCTATTGATGTGGTAGTTAGTAGGAACATTTATTTTACTGAAAGGAATGATAATACATTTTTTTGCATTGAGTTTAAAGCTATTACTTTGGCACCAATCATTTGTTTGTGTAAGACCCTTTTGTAGGATGTTGACATAATTTGGAGATTCTATGACTGCTCCCAGTTTGCAGTCATCAGCAATCTTTGTCAGCCACTGACCTTATGTTTTTTGCTTATACTTCGAAGAAATAGATTCCAAACAGTAGAGGTTCCAGGACTAATCCCCGTGGAACACCACTGGTTACAGCTCTGCTGTTGGAGGTGGATTCTCCCATTTTGACTATATGAGTTCTGTCAGTGAACCATCTAATGATACAAGAGTTGATGCCTAGTTGGATGAGTTTGTCAATGATGCCTGAGTGGGAGGTAGTGTCAAACACCTTGGCTAAGTCTAGGTAGACTGTATGCACAGATTTCCCCTCGTCCAGGGCCTTGGCGACTGTCTCAAGGAAGTCCACCAGGTAAAACAGGCATGATCTCCCTTTCACAAATCCTAACTTAATACAGTCAAGTTTTTGGAGATTACATATATCTCTGCTGATAAGGTCCAGGATGATTCGCTCCATGGCCTTGCAGATAAGGCTAGTCAAGCTAATAGGTTTATAGATCCTGGGATCAGTGGAAGAACCATCTTTGTGCAAGGTGATAATGGTGGCTGTTTTCCATTCAGCTGGTATGAAGCCAGTGCTTAGATGGTGATTGAAAAAGAGTACCCAATGGTGTTGCTAATTCATGTTGGAACCCATGTAGGATGCAGCCTGGGATGTTATCACGTACCATAGATGCTGTTTTTTGGCCTTAGAAAGGGCATTTATGAACTGCTCTTTAGAGATACAAGGTAAGGGACAGGTAGGAGCGATGTCACAGGATTCATGTGGTTGGGACAGGGGAGTGAAGTTTTCACAGAACTTGTCAGCCAACAGGTTAGCTATGTCCACAGCTTGGTATATATGGTATCATTAACTACCAGTTCTGCACAAATCTAGGCCTTTCCTTTTAGGTTACAGATGTAACTATAGAATTCTTTGTGGCTGTCTTTTGTTGAGGAAGCTAATTTGGACTCATAGTTTGCTTTGGAGGACTTCACAAAACATCTTATTTGCTTGTTTAAGCTGAGGAGGAAGTGTTTCCAATTTAGGAGGGCTCACTCCCTCTTACTCTTAGACAGCAGTTTCTTCCTCTTATTGTAAAGCCTGTTAATGCCAGTTCTCCACCAGGCAGGTTTGCTCCTTGTTTTTGTACTAGCAGGTACAGCCGAGTTAATGCAGTAATGCAGGTGTTTGTGTAAAGCATTGGTGTAGAGCTCCAGTTTCATCTGAGGGAGGAGGAGGTGCAGTGAAGCTATTTACACCATCACATAAGAGGTTATAATCTGCTTTGGAGAAGTTGTTTAGTTTACTTGCTGTTGGGGGGGGGGGTAGGTGTGATAGTTACTTCAAATGAGACCCATTTGTGGTCAGATCTCACCAGGGAGAACCTCACAGTGGGGGTGCTACAGTAGTCCCTGTATTGGTAAGCACCAGATCCAGGATGTTGGCATCTCTTGTGGGAGTGACAACCAGCTAGTCCACAGCACTGGAGTTAACAAAGTCAAAGAACCTTTGGGGAAGTGAGTTTGAGCATGAGTAATTTACCCAGTCATGGATGGGTAGTTAAGGTCACCCAAAACCATGGTGTTTAGATATATCTTGATAGACTCAAGTAGACCCAAATAGGTAGAGTGGGTGTCCTCATTCATGGAGGGGGTCCTGTAGCTGGCAATGACTTGGATAGGTGTGCTACCAACAGTTAATTGCATTTGAAGTGTTTCCAGGGACTCATACTGTTTAACCAATCTGGAGGTGTAATTATCTTTAATGAATATTGATACAATGCCTCCTTTAGTTTTCATGCCTTCAGTTTGAGGTTTGAACTTGCAGAAGGAGGTGGAACCTGGTATGGCCGAGGTGCTCTCCACAGCCTTGAACCAGATCTCCGTGACTGCACATATGTCTGTGTCTTTCAAGGTGAGGACAGCTTCCAGTGAGTGCAGTTTCATGTTGAGACTACTAGTGTTTAACAGCATAACCTTGAGATTGTTTTTAGATGGAGTTTTTACATTGGGAATGTTGTCCTTGAGACACTGTCTAAAAAAGGCACTATGGCGGTGGCAAGAACCTCAGCCAGTAGCCAAAATCCCAGGGGTGACAGATGAAGACCATCTCTGGCAAAGCATCGAGGTTTATCAATCATGTCATCCCAGGCTGACAGATAGTGGCTCCCCTTAGAATGACACCAGAAGCTAATCCAATTATTGAAGCCAATCATTTTCTGTTTTTTTTTTTTTTTATCGAGGCATCAGCCTAGGTGAAGATAAAATGCTGCTTAAGCATAGGGACATACCTGCCTGAGACACATAGTCTGAGAGCTCAGTCATGTATGTCTTCATGCAGTCCAGAGAGGTACATCTCGTCATTCATACCAACATGGACTATGACAGAGTTATGTTCTCAGACAACCAGTTAATCCTTAAGGAAACTAAAGGTATGTGAGAGATGTAAATACACAACTTTCTTGGTGACAAAACATCTGGCTTACTAATGAGGTTGTGAAGAACACATACAGTACATCCCTCACACATACCACTCATCACACACGTAGATCTTTTTATGCTGAGGCACTTAAAAGGAACCTACCCAAACCTTAAAGATCTCCTAAGCCATCTAATGGCAACATCTTTCCTCATTTCCTCAGCAATCATTAACGCACACACCAAAAGCACCACAAACCACCACATATAAGCCTACACTCAATGGTCCCGAAAGAATGAAGCCTTAAGGCAAGCAACAACTTTACCTAATACTTTTGTCATTGGGGATTCCATTGTATGATACACAGATGCCTCACTCACCAAGTTAGACAAGGAGAAAATAACTTTTAATTGCGTATCTGGAGTCAAGATCTGCAATATCACAAACAATTCTATCATAGCCCATGTTGATGTAAATGACCTGAGATGTACTTCACTGGACTATATGAAAAGACACATTGTGGATCTCTCTGAGTATGTGTTAAAGACAGGTACAAGCCTTGCACTGAGTAGCATTCTACCTTCACCAAGGATGATGTCACAGTATGTGCACAAAATGATTGATTCTAGTAATTGGCTTAGTTTCTGGTGTCATTACAGGGGAATCAGATATCTGTCAATGTGGAAGGACATGGTTAATGGACCATGTTGCTTTGCCAAGGATGGTTTGTACCTGTCCCCAATAGGCTTTCAGATATTGGCTAAAACTTTATCCACCCCTTAGATCCTTTTTAAGGTACTGCCAAAATAATAAATATACCAACATAGCAAAAAAGACTCAAAGCAACCTTAACGTGTTACTGCTCAATGTTATAAGCCTAAACAAAAAACTCCAGACCATACAAGCCCTCCTCACTATGGAGAATGTAAGCTTCTGTGCCATTACCAAGACTTGGTTTAAAGCCTTGGGAAGTACTCCGGCAGTGCAAGGTTACAGTGCTTTCCATACGTTTAGGCCAACAACAGCTCAGATGGGGACTAAAGTTGGAGGTGTCTCTATCTATGTTAGCAACAAATATACCTCCAGTTTTGTCAAACAAGATGATGCCATGGAGTTCATCCATGGTGCAGGTCACCTTAAATAAGGTCCCTTATTATACTCTAGCTAGCTATAGGTCACCATCTATGTCCCACGAGTCTCACAAATGTTACCTAGACCTGTTAAAGACACTCACCATCCAACCAAATTTCCTATTCATGAATAGTTTTAACTACTCTTCTATAGACTGGCAAACTTACGCTGCATCAAACTGACTGGACTTTATTAACAAGAACACCCTGGACCAGATAGTGCATGCTCCAACCAGAAGATCAAATACACTGGATCTAGTACTCGCCAACATGGGAGAGTGTTATACCCCCCCCCACCCCGTGTCATGTCTTCAGTAGTGAGGTTGGATCACAAAGCTGTCTCCTTTGAAATAAAAATCAACTGAGAAAACTCAACTAAACTTGTAACAGTTATGAACTATTCTAAGGCAAACTACATCCTATTAAGTGGCAGTTTGGCAAAACCTCAAGACCACAGCTACTGATATAGAATTATTCACAGAAACACTGTAAAAACATGTAAATGGCTGCAGAGAGGTGCCACACCTACAAGAAGTAACCCAGAACAAACACTAAAAACATACCCTACTGGTAGAATCCTTATCTCAGCTGGGTGTATAACAAAAGAAAAGAAGTCATAGCCAAAATCAAACAACTTCCATAAAGAAAAGAGCTCTCTGATTCAAATAAACAAGAAACTAAGAGGACTAATTAAGTCTAACAAGGCCAACTGTGAGGTCTGGATATCCTATCAGGCTTAGGACAATCACAAGGCCTTCTTCAGCTATGTCCAGAACCTTAATGGCAACACACAGCAGTGTGTTGAACTGGTGGTTAATCTCACCACCTTCACTGATCAGGGAGACATAGTAAAGCTACTGTCTGATAAATTCAGCTCAAACTTCACCCCAACTGCCCCTGGCCATAGAATTGCCACCTTTTAAGTGGGCCAAAGTGGGACATGGGGGTGTGGCCAATATGACACTGGCCACACACCCTACCATGACATCACCACATGAGCGGTAAAGAAGATGCTGTTATGGGTGCGAGACCGTACGATGGATGGCTGCTGGAGTGGCTAGCTAGCTGGCTAGCTGGCTGCTGGAGTGGCTGGTTGCTGGAGTGGCTAGCTGGCTGGCTGGCTGCTGGAGTGGCTAGCTGACTGACTGGCTGGCTGGCTGATGGAGTGGCTAGCTGACCTGCTGGCTGTCTGCTGGAGTGGCTAGCTGGTTGGTGAGAGTAGCAGCTGGATGGATGAATGACTGGATGGATGGCTGAATGAATGGATGCCTGGCTAGCTGGCTGGCTGGCTGCATGAATGGATGGCTGGCTGCATGAATGGATGGATGGATGGATGACTGGCTGGCTGGCTGGCTGGCTGGCTGGCTGGCTGGCTGGATGAATGAATGGATGGCTGGCTGGCTGGCTGGATGAATGAATGGCTGGCTGGCTGTTTGGATGATTGGATGGCTGTCTGGCTGGTTGAATGAATGGATGGCTGACTGGCTGGATGAATGGATGGCTGACTGGCTGGATGAATGGCTGAATGGCTGGATGATTGGATGGCTGGCTGCCTGACTGGATGGATGGCTGGCAGCCTGGATGAATGGATGGATTGCTGGCTGATTAGAAAAAACAAAAACAAACCTCGGTCATTTTTTAGTGGTTGTAGAAGCACTTAAAACAAAGTGCTCCTACAGCCATGATCTTTGCAGGGCTCTTCCTGCTCCAATCCCCACCCCTTTCATAAATTGCAGCCAATTGCTGCATGAATTAAAGCACCCGGACCTAACAGGCAGCAGCTTTTCCTACAGGTCCAGGTTGGTGACGTCACTGAAGTGACGTGGAAAAGCCAGAAGTAATTGCGGCTTTTCCACAGCAATTCAGTGCGATTGAAAAGTGGGACTTATCAAGTCTCACTACTTTGCACAGCAGGCAACAGGATGAGGCAGCTCAACCTGTGAGTGTTCTGCTGACAATGGGATGGGTGGCAACCTTACCTGGCCACCTTCAGTGAAATCCCTTCTAGTGTACTCCCCCCACAACAATTGGCAAAGATCCAGTTCTGGTGGCACTCACTAATGCCAAAAACATTGCCTCAGTGGGATCTGACAATATCCCTGGTTGCCACCTGAATAGTCTAAAAACATAACCTATCAGTACTACTTGAGACACTTCAACTCAAACAGGTTATTTACCAAGTGACTGGAGGACTGCAGTGGTCATCCCTCTTCATAAGGGCAGACCATCAACCAGCCCTGAGAACTACAGACCCATCTGTCTAACAAGTCCAATATGCAAAGTCATGGAATAAATTATCATGGAAATGATCTACAAAGACATTAGCAACCAACAAATACTGGGTCTATCACAGTTTGGCTTTGGTAAGGGAAGGTTGTCCCTACTTAAGCTGGTTGATTACTTTGAGAAAGTCACCAAGGCAATGGAATAGGGTAAAACAATGCATACCATATGCCTTGAACTGCCCAAGGCATTCAATACAATACCTAATCAGGCATTGTGACAAACTCTCTGAACTAGGCTTAAATCCTTTCATAACACACTAGACTGCTGGCTGGCTCACTGACAGAACCCAAGAAGTTGAGATTGGTGAGATCACCTTCACCAAGAGACCAGTCAGCAGTGGAGTACCTCAGGGCTCCATGCTGGGCCTGCTCCTGTTCGGCATCTACTTCTTGGAAATCAAGGCTAATGTCAAAGGCCATTTGTCACCAAGTTCACAGACAACTGTAACTTGGGAGGTATCACAGATTCCCTCATGACATGAACTTCTTGCAAGAGGGTCTAATGTAGACAAATGACTAGTGCCAAAGCCACAGTTTAAAACTCAGTGCCATGAAAGGCATTATAATTCTTTTAGGAAATTGTCCACACAAGTTAATTACTCCATCGATAAAACAGCCCTAATACTCAATCCAGTAGTCAGGGATCTGGGAACATATGTAGAAAGTAATCTAGCCTTTGACCAACATGTAGCAAAGATAGTAAGAAAATCCTTCTATGTCACCCAACTTATTGGAAAGAGTATGGCATTGAGGACCAAGGAAGTTGTAGTACCACTCTACTCGGCCCTTATCAGATCTATCACTGAGTACAATGGCCCCTTTGGCAAGCACCTATTCAGACAGTTGCAACAGTTGGAATGCCCACAAAGGTTCCTCACCAGGAGAATGCAGGCCATGGATACCCTGTCCTGCTCAGATCACCTAAAGGCCCTGTCTCTGTAGTCAGCATCCTACAGAGATGTGATCTATGCCTGGCTTATAAGATATCCTCTGATCAGGCCCTGATGGTTCTTTTGCACAACTGCAAAAAAGACAGTAATAGAAACACTAGATGCAAGGATTTTAGCTTCACTTTTGACATAAATGTAACATGCTGGAGGGACAAATATGTGACTCAAAGTATTTCCGTGTTATGGAATTGACTCCCCATCCATGTGAAGCAGAGCTCATCCCTAACCCTATTCAAGCAAAACCTTGACTATTGGAAGGGAAACCACAAATTCAACCCTGGTCTGGCTCCAATGTCTCTGATGGACAGAAATTGTTAGTAAGTATAATGTTCTCCAATTAACATACTTCCACTCCCACCCCCTGCAAGTCCCTTAGCTACCTCATTACTAACATACCATCCTAATAGATACCCAAGGCATTTGGGACAAAATTGGGTTGGAGTGCATGGTTAGGCTTAAAAAGGTCCTAGTGGTCATTAGCCTAGGAACAACCTATGAACCTATTACCCATAACATTCCTATTCCAGGCCACTATGGCATAAAGCATACATAAAGGAGAATTATGGAAAAATGTTTCTGGCCAAGAATTGCAAACAATGTGAGATGGTACTGTAAACTGTAGAGCAGTTGCAAAAAGTTGATATGACATAAAACAAAGGTAAAGCTGCCCATTACTGAATAACTTTTTCATAGGATAGCCGGGGATGCTATGGGACCTCATAATATCCAAAATACCCCAGATAAGAGATATATATCTTGGAGGTAGTGCATTATCTATATTGGTAGCCTGAGACAATGCCTTTGTGTACTGAGGCAGAAAATGTAGCAAATTCTCAATTAGGCTATAGAGTATGTTCTTAGTTTTAAGACTAAGCTTACAGAGGTCATGCATTTGACATCGATGCAGCTAGCACAAGTGTAAGAGTTACAATGTGTTTGGTATAACTGGATAATGAAAGCATGAGAATGTACCATCTGATAGATGATAATGATGCAGAATAATATGAAAAAAGCATGCGTTGGACCTTTCACTATTTCAAGGACGACAAGTAATGTCAACTTTTTTGTGGAGTTGCCATGCAGGTGGCAGAAACACGGACAGTACAAAGTAAACATTATGAATTTATGACATGACAGAGTCATTGGTACTCAATATCTGCAGTTAGTCACAGGAAGAATCAGAGGGAGACCTTGTGGCAGACCACTTCGGTGAGGCTTTTCTGAAACTTCAGTAGATGAGTTAGTGCTGTCACAGAAGTGAGACCCTTTCCAGATTCAGAAAATCTGAGCAGTATTATGAGATATGGAGAGGTGCTCACTGTTAAACCAGAGAATATGAAACCATTAAGAGCACCATGTCGACTCTCAATGACCTAGCATTAATCAAAAGGGCTGTGTTAAATATTAAGGCAAAACATGCCTGGTGAAAATCACAAAAGGGTATCAGAAATGAAAAAGCTTTCCAAGGCAGTGGATGGGTGATGTTATGAAAATGTATTTTCAACAAAAGTTATATTTCTTAGTGGCCTGTCAAGAACATTGGCTTGTGGTCTAGACAGAGGAAAAATGTTATGAGTTATATAGGTTGGAGATGTAGAAATGTCAAGAGTTGTATATCTCAGATTTAGGAATTTTAAGAGTTGGATATTTTATTAGCTGTGTGAAATTTATAGACATTCTTTTTAGCAATAATGGGGAGCTGAATCAGTAATGAAAGAAATGATATTACTTAAATTAACTGGAAAAAACAGAATGAGACTGGAATGAATGCCTTTATCTGTTAATTACCCAGAACTGTGCTGAACAGGTGCCAGTCTCTCCTTTATATGCCAAATCTTATAGTTCTTTTCAGAATAAAGTCTGCACACTCTGTAGTTCAGTTAAGAATGCTTTATTATGTACAGTGAAGGTAGATGTCAGCAAAATCCAAATACTGTTTCCAACAACAGTGCTGATAAAATGAAACAGTCCTCTGCATTCATTTTCATATTCCTTTGATAAACTGAAATAGTCCTCTGCATTCATATTATTTATATTCCATTCCTCCTGAATAGTATAATTAATATTCCGAAATGCTGGATATTTGACATGACATCTGCAGTTATATCCAAGTGTATGTACTGCCTTCTGAGGACTGCACTGCCATGACTATCTGCATATCAGTCCAAAAATGAACTAACTTAACTGCATCTGAAGTATATCCTAATAATACCAAAACCCTGTAAAGTTCTACATGTCTCTTTAGCCTTGGTTCCCAAGCCTTGTGGTATACAAACAAGATGTTTTTGTACTCAAATGTATAAGGCAATCTGTTCTTATCAGCGTTCTTGACTGAAGGTTATTTTCAGTGATTGAAAGTACATTTACTGAAACTGTATACGCCTGCTTTAATATGGTTGCATTTCTAGATTATACAAAAAGAATACTGTATTTTGTACATTTAAACGATACCTGATCTAAGAACTCCTCCTGAGATACATGAACACACACAGGTATCTCTTTCTGTAGTTACGTCTGTAATTACATTTTAAATTTACTAATATTGTCTGCAAATGATACTGTAATGATTACTGAAACTAATATAAAATCATTTTTCTTCATCTGGTAAATAAACTTGCAGTTTTAATTTTGACCGCTTGAGCATTTATGGTCTGATTGGACTGAAGTTTCTTAACTTTATGATTTAATTATAACTGGACAATTCTTTAACATGCTATAACTGGTAAATTCTCTTTTTACAATAGATATATATATATATATATATATATATATATATATATATATATATATATATATATATTGAAGCATAATTACCATATACTGTATTAACTTGTGTCTGTAAATCTTCAGCTAGATATGTTACCAGTAATCCTGTTTATTTAACTTTTTAATTTCTATATGCTGTAATTGATGTCTGCCTTTTTAATATCCTGTAAGTATTTATGTGCTCTAATTGTAGAAGTACCTTTACTAAAACTCATGCTTTCTGTATTTCAGATCTTTATCTTTGACATATACGTTTGAAAGATAAAGATCTGAAATACAGAAAGCATGAGTTTTAGTAAAGGTACTTCTACAATTAGAGCACATAAATACTTATACACTTCTAAGAGCATTACTAGATAGTTTACAACATGCAATTACATCACACGTCACATCATTCAGCCATTAATTTTAAGGGTAAAGTGACAGAATTATTTGTAACAGGCTTATTAAGATAAGTCTACAGAATAAGTAGTAATAGCTCAAGGCACAACAAGTTAGGCTTAATTTACAGAATACATAATAATCATTGTACATTAGTCTGTCAGTGTCTTTTTTAACTTCCTGACTAATGTACAATGATACGTATAACTGAGTATAAATGTTATATTCTGAAATCTGACTAAAATGTACTATACTGAACTCATAACTGAGTATGGATGTCATATTCTGAAACTTGACTGAAATTTTCATAATACTGTTTGAAATGTATAACTAAATAATAATAATATAATATTCTGAAATCTGAAATGTACTATACGGAACACATTATATTCTGTACCTTGACTGAAATTTACATCAAAGTGATACATATTTATACTGAAAGTCTAAAATAGCTGTGTATAAATGTTCTATTTTGGAAACTAACTAAACTAATACGTATTTTATTTATTTTATTTTACATTTGTTTACCGGGAAAGTCCGACTGGAACAAGTTCCATTACCAGTGGAGGCCCGGGGGGATAAGCTCCATAACATAGTACAAATACAACAAATGACAAAAACATTTCTGTACAGAGGCATATAAACAATCAGAACGACAAGTCTTTATATGACAACACATAATCTATGAATGACAGAAAATTTCTATACTGTGGCATATATACAATCAAGGAGATTTTTTGAACCTTAGCTTGATTTGAGCAAGCTTGGTATATAGATAGCAAAACTTTGAATTCCCTATTGGTAGTAAAAAGCATAAAAATGAAGGAATGGAATCTGGAAAATAATGCTATTCGGGAGATATGTCATAGCATGAGAAATAGTTTGTAGTGTAGTAGTTCCTGATAGGGTGTATTTGAGTAGTACGGAATAGCTGAGGTAAGCAGTGAGGAGATGAGGTGTGGCAAGTTAGGAAGAGAGCAGAAAAGATTTTATGTGATACAGAGACAGAGCCATGATTGCAAGACGTGTGACTTTAGTGATGTCTTGAAAAGTGAGATGGATGGTGCAGAGGAGATACTTTGGGGGAGATTATTCCATTCCCTAGCAATGGTGTGTTAGAACAGACATTTCCCTGCAGTGTTATTGGCTTTGGTTATGCAGAGCAGGGTTTTGTTGGATGAGCATAGAGGGCGATTTGCAGAATATTGGTTTAGAAGTTGGTTTAGGGCTGGGGTTTTCTGAGGGTTCCTTATTATGTTGAAGGTGAGGACTAATTGGTGATTTCTAATTAGCTGAGGGAGTTCTAACCACTGTAGTTGCTTCAGGGCAAGACAGTGATGACTTCTAAAAGTGGAGTTGTTAGCAAATTTTGCAATTTTATTGTAACATGACTCTAGTTTGTTTATGTCTGTTTTCCTGATATGAATTAGGATTGGTGATGCATACATTAGGGTAGACAAGAGGTGAGTTTTGGTTAAGGAGATTCTAGCTTGGTCCGATAGGAACTGTTTGTGTTTGTATAGGGTTCCTAGTTTCTTATGTACCTTTATGATGGTTTGTGAGATATGGACATTAAAGTTTAGATTGTTATCTATTTCAACCCTCAACCCTGAGCAGCTTAGTGTGAGGGTGGGGGAGATTGTGGTCCCGTTTTTGGCGGTGATAGTGAAGATAGGAGGTGTGGATTTGGATTTATTGGGGGTAAAAAGGAGTAATTTGGTCTTGGGGTTTAGAATGAGTTGGATATCGGTAATCCATTGTGCCACAGAGCAGAAGGATTCTTGGGTAAGCGTTTGAAGAGTGGTTATGGATGGGGCTGAACAGATCAGGGTGGAGTCATCTGCGTACTGTATAAGTGATGCATGCAGGGTGGAAGAATGTAGTTTGTTAGTGAAAATGGTGAATAGTAGAGGAACCAGTATTGATCCTTGTGGGACGCCTATAGTAGTTGGTAATAGAAGTGACAGTGTACTTTGCCATTTAACTGATTGTTTTCTGTCAGAGAGATAGCTTCTAAACCATGAAGTAGTAGAGGGAGTGAAGGATAAGATTGACAGAGTGTCTAAGAGTAGGTTATGGGACACCATATCAAATGCTTTTGATAGATCTAGGAATATGGCTGAGATTAATTTGTTGTTGTTTCTTAGATGGTTAATCGGATTGGTAAAGGAGAATAGAGCAGTGGATGTGCTATGGTTTGGGCAGAAACCATGCTGTGTGGGGGAGAGGAGGTTATGTGAGGATAAGAAGTGCATTACCTAGGTGTGAATACATTTCTCCAGAAGCTTGGAAAGAGGTGACAAGATAGCAATTGGCCGGTAGTTTGATAGTTCATAGGAGTTTCCACCTTTGTGGAGAGGAATTATATGTGACACTTTCCATAGATGGGGTATGTAGGTTTCTTGTATGGAACAGTTTATAATAATTGAGACAGGGTAGGCTAGTGATTCTGCAGCTAATTTTAGAAAATGTGTGGGTAAACCATCTGCTGTGAGTGTGGTGTGTTTTAGTTTAGAGAGTAGCTTTTTAACTGAAGAGGTTGGTACAGGTGAGAGTGTGAAGATGGGTATGATAGTTTGTTCTACAGTTGGGGTGGTTTTAGTGTTCTTAATACTAAAGGAATACCTTTTTTGCCAGTGTTACCTGAATACAGATAGAAGCATAAACTGAAATCTGTTATTGTTATATTCTGGAGACTAGACTGTTAGTAAAGGAGTACCTTTTTCTGTCAGTATTATCTGATAACAGATAAAAGCATAAACTGAAAAGTAGTCCTGTTATACAATTGTTTAATCTGCATAAATGCACATCTGTTGTATATACATTTTGACTTTAAAGCATTTAGATAATTGAGACATATTTAAACAAAATTGAAGAAATGCACATTTACTGTATATGCATTTTACCTTTAAGAATGCTTTTGTTTAGATAACTGAAACACATTTAGACTGACATCTATGTTGTTATACAATTGTCTGAAAACATGCACATTTAACTTTAAAGAATTTAGATAACTGAAGCACTTTTAAACAAACATTGAAGAAGTACACATTTGCTATATAGACATTTTAGATAGTTGAGTTGTGCACCACAGCTCTTGCCAAGTTTAGGCTTTATTCTGCATTGTCCCAGTCACTGCTGAGGTATTGGAAGGGCCTTGCTAGAGTCTGATTGTACAGTTAGGCCTTCCAAATCTCCTCTTTTCCATTTTTATGCAAGGCTGGATGGCTGATGTAATATTTTCTTAACTGTATTTGAACATGAAGTTTGGAAAATCAACCTGGAAATTATTGCCTTTTGCAGCAATATCTGTAAAGCATAAAGAAGCAGTAGCATGTTCTTAAAATAACATTTGCAGTTTTAACATTTATAAACTGATAGCATTGCTTATCTTTATTTACATTTGTCTGTATGAGATAAACAAATGTTGTTAATAAAGTCTTGTAAGTCTGTGAGCAAATTGGTAATGTACTATAGTAAACTAAACCAGTGTTACTAATCAGTACATTCTTGCAAGTCTATAACTGAACTGATAATGCACTACAGTGAAATGGAAAGGCTGTAATGTCATTATTAAATCAAACAGAAACCTCAGTGGCATTGTTTTTCGATATCATAACCTCAAATGAAACTAAAGTAGTAATCTGACACTGTATTGACATTTTAAAATTTTTTTACATTTCTGTACCTTTATAAAAATTAATCTTAACTGTTGAACTTTTTATGTTTACTCTGTGACTCTCAGGTAGTAATTTACTCTTCAGTGTGCAAGTTTTCACCCACTGTAGCATAGCTATTCTTTTATGACGTCATTTGATTTTTTCAGTACTACTGAATGCTGCAAGGATTTACAGTGCTGTCTACAATTTTTGGATAAATAGTAAGAACTGTTACTGGAAAAAACTGTTACTAATAATATTAAACTAATTTTTACCATGTTGTTTTATGGCATACAGTACTGTCTTTAATTCAGCTCACTGAGCTAGCCTGTAAGGTGATAACTCAGTTACATAAGTCTGTACATCTGGTGTGATTGTGACACTGTAGTTTTTGCATGAAATATATACAATTTTGAACCATTTACGTATAAACATTTATTACTAGAGTTGAACTGATCTGATTCTGGAACTTTACTTACCTGTCATTCACTCAAGTATGTGAGGTTTCTTCATATAGTATACACATGTATTACCAGAGTTGAATGGATCTAATTCTGGAACTTTACTTGTCTGCCCTTTATACAAGTATAACCTGAGAGCTGAATCTGTGGATTTAATGATATGTAATATTTATGATGCACTCTTTTCTCGCATGGAGATCTGAACTTTTGATTGTACTGTCACTTCTAAAATGTAGCATTAACTTTAAATTTTACTTTTTGTAAACTAGCAAAACATTTAATATCTGTGAATTATTTTTTATCTCTGTCTGTATCAAGATATTATTTACGCATTGCAACACCTTACTACCATAATTTAAAGGTCTTAACACAAAACATTAATTTGTCAGATCTGTAACTGTAAACCCTTCACTCTGCAAATGAACTTGATTGTCTTTTCTGGCATACCCTACACAAAACTTGACTGTCATTTCTGGTATATTCTACACAGCATGTGCTGTGTTATTTAAGTCTAAAACCATACTGACAGAGGCTGACTTATTCTGATAATCCATTGCAGTCTGCTTTTGAGATTTAACACTTTTGCGGCTAGAAAGATTTAACATTCCTGAAATAATAACATTGAAATTTAAATGAACATTTCTGGAATGTAGTTTTTTAAACTGTTTTGCCCACTTTTTAACTTTAAACCGCACATTTACTGGTGTCCTTACAGTAGAAGTACTGTTTGATTTGACATATTTATGCAATTTACCTTTACTGATGTATTTAAGCTTTTCCAAGAGTTACTGTCTGACTTGAGTAGAAAATGCATGCTCACATAAGGAAGGTGAAGTTGCTTTGTTGCTTTAAGACGGTTTTCTAGCATCTCACAGCTTTTAAAAACTTTTTCTTGTCTCTTGGCTGTGTGACATCACACTGGAAACTTGAAAGTCTGTTGTTACACTGGTATCTTCGAGAGTCTGAATTTCCTTGAGACTTTATGTTCTGAAGGAACACTACTGAAATTTTTAGATTTTCTGAAGTACTGCTGCTCTGTTTATATTCTTTGAGACTTTTCCTGAAGTAGTTTTTCAAATGAACACTAGTGCTGTGTAGTCTGTTCTGTAGAATATACATAGTCTAACTGCTGATAAGGTTGCTATGGGATTTTGGGACTTACTTTAACTGTTGTCACCCCCCATTGATGGTGTCTCACCATTGAAATAATTGATTTGACTGTAGGATACTGGAATTAACTGGAAACAACTGGAAGAAACTGAAATAATACCGGAATGAATGTCTTTATCTGTTAATTACACAGAACTATGCTAAGCAGGTGCCAGTCTCTCCTTTATGGGCCAAATCTTCTTGTATTTTTCAAAATAAAGTCTGCAGACTCTGTAGTTCAGTTAAGAATGCTTTATTATGTTGAGTGAAGGTAGATGTTAGCAATACCTGAATACTGTTTCCAGTAACAGTGCTGATAAACTGAAAAAGCCCTCTGCATTCATATTCATATTCCTTTGATAAACTGAAATAGTCCTCTTCATCCATATTATTTATATTCCTTTCCACCTGAATAGTATCATTAATATTCTGAAATGATGGATATTAACCTGACTTCTATACTCACATCTGAGTGTCTGTACTGCCTTCTGAGGACTGCACTGCCATGACTGTTTGCATATAAGTCCATAAATGAACTAACTGTATCTGAAGTGTTGCCAAATAATACCAAAACCCTGTAAAGTTCTACATGCCTCTTTAGCCTTGGTTCCCAAGCCTTGTAGCATGCAAACAAGATGTGTTTGTACTCAAATGTATAGCACATTCTGTTCTTATCAGTATTCTTGACTGAAGGTTATTTTCACTGACTGAAAGTACGTTTACTGAAACTGTATGCACACTGTAAAGCCTGCTTTAATATGGCAGCATTTCTAAATGTATGCAAAGAGAAAATTGTATTTCTGTACATTTAAATGATACCTGATCTAACAAGTTTATCAAAGCTGTTTTCTCATTCATTGCTTCCTATCAAAAGGTGGATTAACTCATTTTAGAATATAACTCTCTCTGCGTTATACGATTAAATAGTTTGCTTTAAAAAAACAGAAGAAGTCTGCCATGTTTGAAAGCACTAACCTCCAGGAGTACTGAACAAGGATTGCTGCTCTTTACTTTCTTTTTGGATTTTGGGAAATCTATAACTTGCAGAGAAAGGTGAAACAGGACTATTGTATGTTTTTCTACTATTTTAAATTATGAATTTGATGAACTCTAGTCCAACCTAGAAGTAGCAAATTGTTTTTGCAGTAGCCATACAGGAGAGAAAATAAAGCTCACTTTTCCAGAGACAGTAAGTTCAGACTTTGATATCATTCAGCCTGCATGTCATTTGCAACTACTGAATGTGTTTCGTGATTTAGCTGTTGCTAGGCTACAGTGTTCGCCAGAAATTTGTAGAAATAATACTGCTTAGATGCAGCCACAGTTATTATCACATAAACTCTTACATAAACTCTTATCTTTGGGGCCCACTAACTCTTCACTTCAATTAATACATAGCTACATCTGAGTCAGAGTTCAAGCTGTGAAGTAGAGAAATGATTTCTTCACTTTCTTCACAGTAGTATTGCTTTATCACAAAAATCTATACTAGGCCCCATAGTTTTCAACAAATTCATCACTGACCTTTACACTGCTAAAAAATGCTACCTTAGTTCAATACACTGATGACTCAACCAAAATCTGATCTACCAAATCCCTCTGTAAATCCCAAGACCTTACAGAACAATTATTATCAACTGAAACATGGCTAAATATATCACAACTACTTCTCAACCCTAAAAAACTAAATTAATATTCTTTACTCCAAAGCCATCTCTATCAAAACAACACTGTTCACTATCGCCTCTGCCATCATTGCCATGCTAGAACAAGTAAACCAAACAATTTTTGGATGCCATCATAGACGACCAGTTGAAATTCAAACACCATTATCACTTTTGGTTAATAAAAGCCATCAAAATCTAGGTACATTATACAGAGTAAAAACCTGTCTCATTGACATAGCCAGAAGACATAGAGCCTCTACATTCCTACTGCCATCTCTCCTCTATGCTGCCCCAGTCTTCACTAACTTTGTCACAATTGTCCAAACTAGAGAAATATTATAATAAAATAGCCATATTTGCAGTATATAACAGCAGAACACACCACTGCCTAACCACCAGAAAATTAAACTGGTTAGATCTATCACATTACCTACCTCTTTCTCAGCTAACTACAATATACAGATGTCTCTATAAGCCAGAAAATTGCCCAGCCATTAACAACTTACTACAGCATTACTAGGTGACTCTCAATATTCAGATAATGTAGCTAAGCTATAGAACCACGTCCCACTGCCACTGAAATCCATTCAGAAAGCCAACTCATTTAAAACACAATTAAATCCCCACCTATCAAATCAATGGATCTGCTTCTGTACACTTTTAGGATAAATGCCACTGTTATCTTCAGCTTGCCACATTGTCAAACCATTTCCCTTCATTCAGAATCCTATGTACCACATCCAGTCTTCACCAATGCCTGAATACTTTTACTAGCATTTCACAGATATATACATTGCCTTGTGACAATGCTTAACCCCATCTCTGTCCATCAAATATAAACCTTATGATAGCTATATAAATGTCTCTGAATCTGCTTTATACTCCAAATCTTAACGACAATATTAACATTTTTTGCCCTACCTAGTTTCCTTCCCTCACCTCCATTTCTTTGAATTTCTCAGCACTAATCACATGATCTAATATCTATGTGACAAACCCACCAATACTCTCGTTCATATGTTCAGTGTTCAATATCTACCAATGCATAAATGTCTTACACTGTAATGGTTACTTCTAGTTTCATATAAATGTAATTTAACTAATAAATGTATGCATAATTGTTAATGCATATTATTAATGACTGAATGTCTCTTTAAAAAATGTATGCAATACATGTTGGAGCATTTCTCACTGAGCCTCCACTGCATAGGGGTTGTTTGACGTAACCCAGTCAGGCTAACCCAGTAAACAAAAGCAAAATAAAAATAAATGAATAAATAAAAAAAATATGTTGCCAATTATCTTTGTAAAATATTTTCTTTTATTCTTCTCTAGGTAGTCGATTACTGCATTTTACAGTTGTCTTTCCTATTCCTTTATCAAATCTTCCATAAGATATTTTTCATTTGTTCAATTATAGAATCTTGTGGCTTATGTGTTATTTATTAGTTTATAAGGGTAACCTCACAGCATTGGCATGACTGAATCTGTATTTTTCTGTTTATAAAGTATTATGGTTGGCTGATTGGAAAGACTATATGGTAAATGAGTCCTCGGTACTAGGGTAGTCTCATTGTGAATGAGTGTACTGTGAACATAGTGAAGAATGGTATTATCGAAGATGTATGAGCAGCCCCTCCTAGAAACAATTTAAGTGTGTGTGTGTGTGTGTGTGTGTGTGTGTGTGTGTGTGTGTGTGTGTGTGTGTGCGCGAGTGTGTATGTATATGCATGTGTGCATATATATTGGTGTTAGTGCTTATATCAAGTGTGTGTGTGTGTGTGTATGTGTGTGTGTGTGTATGTGTATGTTTATGTATGTGTGCATGTTTATGGGTGTTAGTGCTTATGTTAAGTGTGTGTGTTATTAGGCCATCTGCTGTCTTGCTGACTGCATATGCTCAACTAGGCAGTTGATTGTCAGGTGTGTGAGATTGTACAAACACAGTTAGTATATATAATTAGCCACCCTGCTGTAAATAATGTTTTGTTTTTTCGAAGTTAGATTTTTCATGCTGCAAAGTTGTTCTCAGTGCATGCATAGTGCTGTATTGGTTGAGCCTGCATTACATAATCGAAAAGTCTGTTAACTGAACAGCACTTATGTTGAAAATGCCATTCATTGAATTTGGTCTTTTGGGGGGCTGTGCCCTCCACACCTCCCGCTAATTATATATACCAACTCCGAGATTGCACTACAGTGAGGAAAAGACAAATTTTCCGATCTTCACTGTACTGCAATTTCACTATGAACAGGTCAATGAACGTCATTTTCGATGTAAGTGCCATTCAGTTAATAGACTTTTCAATTTTGTAATATAGATCCTTGTTGGTTGCATTGTTTTCAATATTTTGCAGTCAGTGTTGGGTATTTTACAGTAAATGTGGTATACGCACATGGGTGCACACACGCACACATGCACACACACACACACACACACACACACACACACACACACACACACGCACATGCATGCGCATACAATTGCATTAGAAGGCACTAGGCTCAGATCAAGGTAGATAAAATCCTGGGAAGCATCTGATAATAATAATGTTCTGTAGCTGGACAGTATGAGTTATTGAGTGTGGGAGATACTAGTCAAAACACAAGGCAGTCATACATACTGTCCATATGTTCTTAACACCCATTATTCTTCACTTCTTTATTTATTGGTTTCTAATGCAGATTGTGAGACCATAGCCCCTAACCATCACATATAAGTTGATGTTGCAGGATTCAAGATCAGTGAGCTTATGCCTGCAGAGGTGCAGTTTTCAAATGTCATAGCATTGCTCACCTGATACCGCACTAAAAAAAAGCTAGTACGAGAGTTTGTACCTATCATTAGGCACTCACAAGCATTGTGCAAAAGGTATTTTGGAGTTCTAACCTGGTGACATGCACTGTCTTTTTCCATCTGTTTTTTTTCAATTTAAACTGAATTCTTCAAACATTGTAATATATATGTACCCTAACAGTGTCTAGCATCTGAGTTAAACAAACCTCTCTTATCCCTTTCAGCCATCTCTACTCCTACTCTGTTGACCATGACCAAATCAGCCCCACCAAATACAATCCACAGGTTGCATAAGAGTTCTCACTGTATGGAAAACTGACACAAATCCTTGAAAGGACCTAGAGTGTGCAGTCAAAGTAGGTATGTATGTGTAATCCAGAAAAGCTAACATAAGATAAGACTTACAGCTTGCAGAATCTGACTATAGGGACAGTTAAGTGTCCATTTACACACATACGTAGCTGTCTATGCATACTCTGTACTAGAGGACATGTCTCCATGGAACCCCCAGCGACACCTTAATTTCTCTGTACCACTGTTATATATTACAGACATTAAATTTTAAAAGTTTTTGTGTAATGCAAAATAACAGCCAGTGCATACCTTATTTCCCCACTGAAACAGGGCAAACTATTTGTCGTTGTTTTCATTTTCAGACTACTCCCTCCTTCTTTTCTTCATTTGCTACAGCATCTTGCAGCTAACACACTAAATACTTAACTACACATGTACATCTCTGCTTAGTGTTCCTGGGCTTTTGTACTGCTTCCTGTAATTCTCCTTTCAGCTTGTATTTTACACTATTCATCTCATACAGTTGTTAATGATCTCTGGAAACCTTCTTACCTTATGCCATAGCCAAACTTACTTTTGCATTGCTGATTCAGTGGTTGGACCCCACTCCATTTGCCCTTGCTACGCTTGAGATCTCTTCACTCCCCCTCCCCTACCCCCATTTCTCACCCACCACTCCTACTCTACATTTAAGCTATCTTAACTCCACCCCTGCACTTTTTCCAACCTAGCCCTGCATCAAAACAGTCAGAACATAACCCAGTAGCAGTTGCCCTACAATTAGCATCCCTGACTCATTTACTTAAAGTGCTGCAACCCAGCATGTCCTCTTAGAATTTATACTGCTGTAACTATAACTACTCTTATCCCAGTAATATTTTAAAGTGCAGACCAATATCTTCAGCAAAATCCAACTTACTTGTCCTACAAAATGGCGCTGATGCAAACCTTACTAGTGTGCCTCCTCAACAGATTAGCACTCTTTACCAACAAGCATACCTCCCTTCTAAATGTAATTAATATTCCTACAAACTCACACTCACTACACCAACAGTTACCAAGTTTATCAATCACCACAGCACCTGCACTGTACCTATAAACCTTCATAGAGTTTTTCAATAAAGGGCATAGTAAATCTAAGTATGTTACCATACAAAACACAATAAAACTAAAGCACAAATGCATTTGGTTGCATACTTTCCTTCATAAAATCACCACCCCAAAAATCAGTGGAGATAGTCACCCAAACCCCAGCTCCACACAACAGCAAAACAAATAAATAAATAACACTAAAAGCTCAGTATTAAATGTATCATTTTCCTTTCCTCTCTCATCCACCAATTCCAGCCATCATCTCCTAAAAAAAAATCAATCTTAGAAGCATATGCAATAAAATCCAGGACATACATGCTGCCGTGTAATCCAGGAATAAGCTGAAGGGACATGCACAAGTGCTCCTGCACTATTCCTGCATGAACACAGCTCCTGGATGCAAATTACCCCATTTGCAGGTGAAAACTATGCAAATGAGGTGAATTTGCGATCCAGGAAGCTGGCAGCCAGCCGTGCAGGACTAGTGTAATCTGCAGAAATGTACTTGGTTAGAAACCAAGTACATTTCTGCAAACTACAAAATGGAGACATGACAGCTCCAAACAAAGGGTGCATATAATGTGTAAAGCATGCCAATGGCCAAATATATGGCCATTGGCATGGAAAACAGTTTAAAAAAATAACTTATTTTTTTTTAGCCAATTTCAGGTGTTTAAGTGTAGGGCAGTGGTGCACAAACGGGATCAGACTGAAAGTATAAACAAATAACCTGAAATAAGCATTCTAACTAAAATCACTATTTTGCCATAATACTCAATGGCAGGCAGAAGACAACATGGTCAGTGAATAGTGGTTACTAAGGGGGAGGCTCAGTGTGGGACCTGTAACTATGCATTAGTAAGCAATCCTATGTAAATGAGGGGGAATGATACTGAATCCCAGATTTCCCCAGTGCTAGTCAGCACCCAACAGTGTAAGTGCAGAAATAGCTTGGTTCAAGGCTAATAGTTAGCTGACATCATGGGGGGGGGGGTGTCAGGCATACTGTAAGTGGATTGAAACCCTGTGGCTCAGGTTTGCCCTTAGCTTAGCAGAGCTAAGCAAGGGTGTGTGTCTGAGGCTGCCTAGCACTCTTTACATTACCTAAGAGGGTTTTAAAAGGAAAAAAAAGTAAACCAGGAAATAGCAGTTCTGTGAACATTTGAGCACTGTGTTTGCACGACACACCCCTGGGCTTAAGCAGGAAGGCAGTAGGAAGGGAAAACAGTAGTAGGAAGGTAATCAAGGAGAGCTAGCATAGCTGGCAGGTGAAATGTATCAGAATCAGCCAATCACACAGGCAGCAGCCCAGCCCAGCCCAGAACACTACTATAAACTACGCAAACATCTTTCCCTCTGTTTTTCCCCACATACTCTACACCACTGGTGTATGCAAGCAGGAAAAGTTTAACAAACAAAAACAACAAAATGATAGGGGCTGCAGTTGCTATCATGCATCAATATGTGGAAGAGGCTGAAGGTGGTGAGGATGAGAATGCTGTCGACCAAACCACAGTGAGGAGATGGAGAAGAGTGTACAGACCCAGGGTAACCTGCCAGGGGCTACATGAGCTGGAGATAGTGGAGCACTACAGGGAGGACAGGGACTTCCTACAGCAAATGCTTGAGCTGTGCCGGCCACACCTGACACACAGAACTAACAGAGGGGAACCCAACCCAGTCGATACCAAGGTATGTGTAGGCCTAAGAATACTAGCCACAGGTACCTACCAAAGGCCAACTAGAGTTATCATGGGGATCTCACAGACATCACCATCCAGAGTACTCCAACAGTTCCTGGATGCCATGTCAGCACATGCCGGTGAGCACGTATATTTCCCCAACACCCGTGAGGTGTTGACCAGCAATATGCATCTCTTCCACCAAATAAGTGAACACCCTGAGGTAGTGGGTGCTATAGACTGCACGCACATATGCATCAAAGCACCATCTGGTGAGCAGGGTAGGGTCTACATCAACCGCTAGGGGTTTCCCTCCATCAACTGCCAGGTTGTGTGCGATGCCCAGGACATTATAATGAATGTGTGTACTGGCTGCCTTGGAAGCTATCACGACTCCCACATTTGTCATCTGACACAGCTGTACCAGAAATTTGCCAATAAGGACATCCCTAATGGTCACCTAGTGGGGGATGCTGGTTATGCACTGGAGCCATGGCTGATGGCAACCATCAGAAATGCACATACACCTGAACAAGAACTCCATAATGAGGCACACTCACAGACCAGAATTATAATAGATTCTGTGTTTGGGATGCTCAAGTCATGGTTCCAGTGCCTGGACACATCTGATGAAGCCTTGCAGTACTCACCAGCTACATGTACTCAAATTGTCATTGAATGTGCCATGCTACACAATATGATCCTGCAGAAACAGCTGCAACAGGAACAGCATGGGGCAGGGCCACAAAGCCCCCCACCATTGCCAAGGCCTGCACACAGAGTGACTCAGAGGAGGAACAACCTGAGCCTGCCCCAGTTGGCAGAAGGAGATGTGCCCAATATGCCCTGGCCTTGGCAAAGAGGCAATGCATTGCACATACACTGACACAGTAGGGACCAAGGGGATTACACCTCTCTCTAACTCACACATACAGTAAAAGGGATACCAAGCATGACACTACCTGTGCTCAACCATGTATAGGGAGTGTACTATGTGCATGCGACATAGGCAGCCCTCCAGCACCATCCTCAATACTGCCACAACCACAAGGTAAGTCACTCTTCCTAACAATTGCCGAATGGAGAAGTATGTGTTGTTACTTGTATCTATGGTATGGGTGTGAGCATAGAAGGGAATCGGGTGGCTGAATGGGATGCCAGCAGATAGTAGACACCTATAGTGGCAGCATGAGATCTGTAACAAATACTGTTGTCACCATAGTAGCCAGTACTACACATGGTGACAAACCCTACTGCAGGAAATGTGCTGGGCCACATGTGAGTCCATATGGCACACACATGCCAGTCAGGGAGGCTTACATACCCAACAACAGTATCAGCCAGCAAGACAGGTGTAGACAAACACAAACAAAGGATGTGCTAAGGCCTCTGAATGATGGCTATGGGTAACCCCCCAGGCCTACACAGACAGACTACAACAGGTCAGGCAGTGGGATGTTAGTTCTGAAAGGTAAGAAGTCAGAAACTGATATGTAGGTCAATCAAACCTAAGACCTGTAGTACACTGATATGCCTCTAGACAGCATGATACGTTACAATGCAGAATAAAATGGAGTACCTGACATACCAGTACAGTCATATCAAATGTGTACAAGTGTCAGGTGTGCCCCCCCAATCCTATGTAGAAATGTAGTAACAGTCTGGTGTGCCCCCCATTCCTATGTAGACATGTAGTAACACACAGGTGTGCTCCCCAATCCTATGTAGAAATGTAGTAACATGTATGTGTAGGTATAATACCAGTGGAGCACAGATTACCTGAGCTGGCCAAGGTAGGAGGATAGATTGTAGCATGTGTACAGTATGAAGGTCTGCGTGTGTTAGGTTGGTGTGTTTTATATTGTGTGAGAGTGGTCAGTATGTATGCATGGTGAGGTTTGTCCTGGTGGCCATTGCCCAGTACTGCCGATGACAGGGCCAAGTCCTCACAACTGCAGTGTAAAACACAACGCTTCCCATTCTAGCAGTAAGCCATTGTAAATGTTTAGAAGTATTATGTGTAACCATCTGAAAGATGGACATGGCATGACTGTCGGGCCAGATATACAAGCAGTACACAAGGGGAAGTACCCCAGACAGACAGTGTATAATGTGTAACCATTAAGTGGACACACCCTTGGAATTGTACATACAGGTTTGCAGCACATTATCTGGGCTTGTAGTAGGGAATACCAATGTCGTCTGGCCAAACACTTGCAGAACACAAAGGTCATAGGAATGATGTATTGAGAAACAGCTGATGTCCCTGCACAAGCCAGCATAAGTGGCATGCCCCATGCATATCTGTGAGTCAGATGCAAGTAGTGTCCATAGCACACATGCACCCAGCTCACCCAACCACCACCCACAGGTACCTCTCCCATCTTACCCCTGCTGTTGGGAATGAGTACAATATGACCCCCACCTGTGTATGGCAATAGCAAAGGAATGCAGCATGCAGTGCAGGTGTCCCATGCAGGTGTGTCCCTAGCTGTAAACAGCACCATACCAGCATCCACACCACTGGATCAATACTGATAGAAGGTAATAGCATGAGCACCTAACACACCTACCCTGTCACCACAGGGGAATATACTGTATTGCAGTCTGGGACTGTGGGACTGACAGAATGCAGCAGCCTGCTACAGTTGGCCTGCATCACTACCAGATGGCCTACAGTCCTCTGCCAAAGGCCTGTGTCTCACCTGTACTGCCAATGTATGTTATGTCATGGACTCCCAAATAACAACATAACACAGTTCACAGAACCCATATGCAAGGCCATGTGGACAAATCACAGTAACATGTCCACCGTGTCCTACTGCATGAACTGTGGACAAGCACGAATATACTGCTGTGATGAGATGACAACTACAGGGAAAGTATCAGAGAATGTTTGCAAAATGTATGGAAGAGGATAGAATAATAGATGGGGGGTGGGAGCATGGGCAGCATGGAGTGTGCGAAGTCTGAAACACAGCCATGTGCACATACTATCCCTGGCTGCAAACACATAAATGGGTGGCTACAAACCTGCTTGTAAACCACAATAGGGGTAATGTCCTGACTTATGACCCCTGCCTCTGGGTAACCTCTGTAAATCTGTACAGCGGTGAGGTATTGCCACAGCAAGATAAGGCCATACTGTCACGTCGATGGATGTACAAGTATGGGATCCTCTGCCACCACTGTACCAAGGAGCTGTACCAGTTACACAGACCCAACAGCAAGTGTCTGCAGCTCCCCCTCCAGAATGGCATTAGTTTGCAGTAATATGTAGGCATTTGACCACAATACTGGGCACAGCTGCATTCACCCTGTGTTCCCAGGACATCACTGTGAGCAAAAATGTGTACCTGACAGTACTTGACATAAAATATCACAGTGTATAACAGTACACATGTCTGAAAATCTCTGTTAACACCAGGACCATGTAGCAGAAGCAGCACAGACACAATTACCTACAGTACCCATTATCCCTTGCCCAGTTTGACCCCATATTGTCAACTGATCTACAGATATCCTGCAGAAACAGTTTGCTAGCTGTAGGTATGGAACACAAAAGTCTACACTGGAGTACAATCAACCTGGAATGAATCCACACATTAAATACAGAAGGACATACTGGGCATTCTCCCAAACTTAGAGAAATGAAGGCAGTGTCAGACAATAAAATACTGAAAGGTCATACTGGGCATGCTCACACAAAATGAAACCCATGTCTGGCATCAACAGTGGACCATACATATCTGACAGTTGCAGATGTTAGAGCATACACTCCTCAGTATGCACCAGTCATGCTTTGCACACACATTGGATAGGAATACACACATATATCCAAGGACAACACACTATAATGTTAAAGAAATGAAGCCCATGTTTGGCAGCAACAGTGAACCATACATATCTGACAGTTGCAGATGTTAGTGCATACACTCCTCAGTATGCACCAGTCATGCATTGCACATACATTGGATAGGAATACACACATATAATCAAGGACAACACACTATAACATGACAAAAGACCACATACATAGATGTGTGGAAGAGAGTGACAGTGACAAAGAGCCTTCCATCATGAGGCCTGTCCCATCTAGCACACAGCCAAATGATTACAACCACATGATGTGTAAATGTCACTCACCGTAGACATTTACCTCTGGAATCCCTCAGCATTATATACTCTGTGGTGCTAGTGCTAACTGTGCAACATGACTGTACAAGGCAGTAGTCATCTAGCAGTTGTATACACATACCTGTGGAATATAAGCCTGTGTGTGCCTGAGTGTGGTGTATCTACCGCTAGATGAATGGGTTATGGGCCATGCACACACACTGCCCTCCTCATTGCCCTACTATGGCAAGCCTGCTGATGTCAGTCATTTTGAAGTATATCTTTGGGGAAAGGATAGCCCAGTAATCTCTGTGGTGTGTCCTATAACTTCATAATGCTGTAGTGTGATAAACTAGTTAGGTAGGAGTTCTAATCCCAGATGTGGCAACTGTGTGTGTGTAGAGCTCAATGCCTTGTTAGGCTAGTCACATTCACTACAATTCAAATGCCCTACTTTGGCATGCCTACTGATGTCATTCACTTTGAAATACACCTTTAAGGAAGGAGTAGCCCAGTAATCTCTGTGGTGTGTCCTATAACTGTGTAATCCTGTAGTGTGATAAACTAGTTAGGTAGGAGTTCTATTCCTAGACATGGCAGGTGTGGATGTTTGTGTGTTTGGGTATGTGTTAGTTTGTCTGTGTAGGAAGCAATGCTTTTGAGGCCATTGACAGTCACTACAACCTCCATTGCCCTTTTTTGGCAAGCCTGCTGATGTCATTCCCTTTGAAATACACCTTTGGGGAAGGGGTAGTCCAGTGATCTCTGTGGTGCATCCTAGAACAGTGTAATGCTGCAGTGTGATATAGTAGTTCAGTAGGAGTTCTATTTCCAGACATGGCAAGTGTGGATGGTTGTGTGTGTGTTTGTTTTGTCTGTGTAGGGAGTAATGCGTTTTGGGCTAGTCACACTTACTACAATTTCAAATGCCCTACTTTGGCATGCCTGCTGATGTCATTCACCTAGAAATACACCTTTGGAGAAGGTGTATCCTAGCAGTCTCTGTGGTGCTTCCTAGAACTGTGTAATGCTGTAGTGTGATGTAGTAGTTTGGTAGGAGTTCTATTCCCAGACATGGCAAGTATGGATGTTTGTGTGTGTGTTTGTTTGTCTGTGTAGGGAGCAATGCTTTTGAGGCCATTCACAGTCACTACAACCCCATTGCCCTTCTTTGGCAAGCTTGCTGATGTCATTCCCAGTGAAATACACATTTGGGGAAGGAGTAGTCCAGTAATCTCCATGGCACATCCTATAGCTGTGTAATGTTGCAGTGTGATAAACTAGTTAGGTAGGAGTTCTTTTTCCAGACATGGCAAGTGTGGATGTTTGTGTGTGTGTTAGTTTGTCTGTGTAGGGAGCAATGTCTTTGAGACCATTCACAGTCACTACAGCCTCCAGTGCCCTTTTTTGGCATGCCTGCTGATGTCATTCCCTTTGAAATACACTTCTGGGGAAACAGTAGACCGGTAAACTTCATGGCATGTCCTATAACTGCTTAATGGTGTAGTTAGGTAGGAGTTCAAATCCCAGACATGGCAACTCTGTGTGTGTGTGTGTGTGTGTGTGTGTGTGTGTGTGTGTGTGCGTGTGTGTGTGTGTGTGTGCGTGTGTGTGCGTGTGTGTGTGTGTGTGTTTATGTGTGTGTCTGTATATGGAGCAATGCTTTTTAGGCTAGTCACCCTCACTACAATTTCAAATGCGCTATGTTGACATGCCTGCTGATGTCATTCACCTTGAAATACACCTTTGGGGAAGGTGTAGCCAGGTAGTCTCTGCGGTGTGTCCTAGAACAGCGTAATGCTGTAGTGTGATATAGTAGTTTGTTAGGGGTTCTATTCCCAGACATGGCAAGTGTGGATGTTTGTGTGTTTGCTTGTTTGTCTGTGTAGGGAGAAATGCTATTGAGGCCATTCACAGTCAATACAACCTCCATTGCCCTTCTTTGGCAAGCCTGCTGATGTCGTTCATTTTGAAATACACTTTTGGGGAAGGAGTAGTCCAGTAATCTCTGTGGTGCCTCCTATAACAGTGTAATGCTATAGTGTGATATAGTAGTTTGATAGGAGTTCTATTCCCAGACATGGCAAGTGTGGATGTTTGTGTGTGTTTGTTTGTGTAGGAAGCAATGCTTTTGAGGCCATTCACACTACAACCCCATTGCCCTTCTTTGGCAAGCCTGCTGATGTCATTCATTTTGAAATACACTTTTGGGGAAGGAGTAGCCCACTAATCTTTGTGTTCTGTCCTATAACAGCATAATGCTGTAGTGTGATATAATAGTTTGGTCGGAGTTCTATTCACAGACTTGGCAAGTGTGGATGTTTGTCTGTGTAGGGATCAATGCTTTTGAGGCCATTCACAGTCACTACAACCCCATTGTCCTTCTTTGGCAAGCCTGCTGATGTCTTTCCCAGTGAAATACACCTTTGGGGAAGAAGTAGCCCAGTAATGTTTGTGGTGCATTCTAAAACTGTGTAATGCTGTAGTGTGATAAACTAGTTAGGTAGGAGTTTTAATCCCAGACATGGCAAATGTGTGTGTGTGTGTGTGTGTGTGTGTGTGTGTGTGTGTGTGTGTGTGTGTGTGTGTGTGTGTGTGTGTGTGTGTGTGTGTGTGCCATTCATATCCTTTGTGGAGGTGGCTGTGCGTGTGTAACAACTGGACTCATTGTGGAGTGGGTTTTGCAAATTTCTTATATGGTGGGCCTATTATATGTCACAATGTCCACCTTACAAGGATAACAGATGTCATATAGCTGAGAGGCTGGGGTGCCAATCCATACGCCTACATGTACATCAAGGCCTGGAGAACAAAGTAAGCAACCCTTGTATTACCCCGAGAACACTCTCAACCCATGCTCATACACAAACACACTTGCCTAGGCAACAACCGCTTTGTTGGAAGTACCCTGAATATTGCCCACAGATAGTAACCATGGTGTGATTGCAGTGGACTACAGAGGGCATGACACCCTGTCCCATCACTACGATAGGCACATAATTGCATACAGTGAGCCTTCACTATGCTCCCCACTGGACACCTGCAATAACTGTGGTGCCATCAAATATGACCCTCAAAGGACATACCATGCCTTAAACACATGCTCTGTATAGACACATGCCACTGACACCAGGGAATACCTGTATCATGCTATCAATGTAGGTGCAGGGTCAACCTGGTGTCCATTACCAGTTCCCGCCACATGAGGCCAGGACTGACACATCTGATGATAATCTGTGTACCCAACATGGATTAGACACCCCAGGTACAGTTCCACATGTCACTGAACATGCATGTGGGATGTGTACACATCCCAGACACCATCCATGTCATGGACTATAGAACACACATGGCAAGCATTGCACAGCACTGGCCACACAAAATAGTACCCCAGGTAACTGGATGGTGAATACAAGACCCACCTGTGTGGGCCTTTCCAGACACTACACCCCTGAGCCACACTGCAGGCCATTGTCATGTGGCCTGATGCCAGGGTATACCCTTCACCTAGCCTTGTACATCCTTCTGACACAGTCAACCACTACACACCTGTGAAGCAATGCACCCATGCATGTCAGTACTGGCACCCTGTGTCTGTGTGCATGGAGTATGATCCTTTTGACCACATTCACACTCACTGCAACTCCCATTTGCCTACAGAAGCATGCCGTCTGATATCAGACACCTTCACATACCCTTTGCCCATATATCATCTGGATAACTCCTGTGGTGCATGTGATATCTGCGCATCACTGTATTGTGGCAAACTAGCTAGTTAGGAAGTCTATTTATGACCCTGCTAACAGTGTCAGTGTGTGTGTTGGTCCCTGAGAGAGTGTGGCTGTGTTGACATTGACACCTGTTCATGTGGATAGGCACATGTACTACATCTACCTTATCACTCCTATATCAGTGTTGCAGATGTCACTCACCATCATACATACCTTTGAACAGCTCCCCATCATGTAAGTTATGTGGTGCATGCAATAACTGCATAGAAATGTGATAACAATACATAGTTAGGGGTTTGAAACCCCGTACTGGTAGGTGTGTGACACAAACATGTTTAAGTTTTACTCTCCCACCCCCTCCCTGACTTATATTGTCTCTAGCTGTCTCTCTCACTCCCTCTCTGGTGGATGAGGAGAGCTACACCTGTTTTGCTTAGGCAGCAGCTTGTGTTTTGTAAGTAATGCTCATGATCAGCTGATGGCCCCTGTATGAATTGCAGTCCCCTTCTAGCTGATTGCATGTGGAACAGCTGTGGTAACATTCCCATAATCAATTGCTTGGAAACACACTTCAATATCTAGGAACATCATGTGGGTGTTGGGCCTTTTCATTCACTGTGAACAGGACCTCAGTTTGGTGAATGGCAAACAGCATCGCAGATGATATTGTGATTTATGTCTAACAACATACACTATGGAAACAGGCCAACAGACAGGAGGGGGATGTGCCAGACATGACTACAAAATGTAAGTGTTACTCTTCTGCATTTGGGGTAATGTCGGTTTAACAGGGTTTGTGTGGATATGGCTGGTCTACATGATTTAATACCTGTCATGACAGTGTTATATGTTTGAGGAAACTCCAACCTGTAGGATTATCTGCAGACTGGGCAGTGTGTGGAGCCTTATGTTTCTTGTGTTACTTACAGAATACCTATCTTAGAACTGCAGAAGCATAGTCTGAGGATTGCAGTCAGTACATGGTGACAGCCATGAGAGTTACTGACTTCATATCCCTCATAAAACGAATGTCACAACAAACCCTGGTATGACAGTAAATGTATGAGATTACCACAGCAACATGCCAATATTGGCCCAGTGTTTGTAGCTCCAGTCACAAGTCTGTCAACCTTTGTACATATGTCATGCAGTAAGAGGTGCATATGTTCTGTATACCATTATTTATTGACATCATACCTGATAACAAGCCAGTCAGATATGCTAGACATGTTATGTATAGTAGGGGTTATTTCTGAGGACATAACCTGGGTATTCTGTGGTTGTGTGTACAATACTGAGGTCTTTGTACTTATGGTGATTGTTGACAGTATGTATATTGCGCATACATACCTTGGGCTGTGCACAGACTGTGGTAGATGCCATTGTTCTTGATCCTGTTCTATCTGATGTTACATGCTGCTCCAGTGTATGGTACCCTATTGGCTCAAATGTCTGTAGGGCCAGACACACACGTGTCCCATACCATAGACAGGCATCGGCCCACACTGTGTCGTGAACCAGTGTATGTAGGGTTAGTGTGTTAGTGGCACATATGAGGATGGTGTTTATTAGACAGTCCATATAGTATCATTAAGCTTGCATACCATATGTGGCTGTGGCTGTGTTCACATTGGTTGTGGGTATGCACTTTCTCACAGGTGTCTGTTACTCTGTGCTGTGACATGCGTGTAGAGCCTGCTATATTTGCAGGTACATGTGTATTCCCCCCATATAAAATGCCCAGTGTTGTGGCAGTCTGTCTGTAGTTTGCACAGTGGTTTGTGACATACCTAACAGCTTAGTGTAATTACCCAGTGTGCTATGTCCAGTTATTTGCAAGACATACTGCTGCCAGGCCACCATAACTGTTGTGTATTTCTGACAAAGCAGTGAGATTCTGTACAGATGTATGTCACTAACTACTGGGTAGTATGTGGCCATGTGACCACTGCACCACCGGGTATTATGTGTCAGGACAGACTGGCATGTGTGAATGTATAAACTGTGTGGGCATATGTAGTCCAGTATTTACATGATATACCCATGTACATGGCTGTTAACATCCACATTGTGAGACATGGTCCACATGTCTCGCATGAAGGGGATATGTGTACACCTCTGGACTGACCACAGAGTGCCAGACTGTCCACATATATTGGTCATATCTGTGCTGTAGTCTGCAGGATCATTACTGTGCTAGTAGTGGTACTGTTCTATGATGTCCTTAGGATGTCTGTCCGTAGTCAATAGTGTACATCTCACAAGCAGATGTGACTTCCCACACACAACATGTCTGTTAAGAAAACCCCTGTTACAGTAGCAACAGTCTACATATATATACCTGCAATACATACATGACATCCCCTTGCACTAAGAGGTTGGGACTTTTGGTGCTGAGGTAGGACTCCAATCCATGTTCTGGACATATGGTAAATATGTATATGTATATGTGGTAAGATAGACAAGACCAAAATAAATGTACTAGTGGAGCTTATGGAAATGATTCTTAGGAATAATTACCTAAGTTTTGAAGGTGAACTGTTCCACCAGGTGTTGCCATGGGCACTAGATGTGCACCTGTATATGCAAACTTGGTCTTACTACACCGGGAAAGGACATTTATTTTTCCCTCTGAATTTATGGACAAAATCTTAACATATAATCGATTTTTGGATGACATTTTAATTTTGTAGAAAGGTGAGGACCATGAGGTAAAGAGTTTTTTAGACTACTTGAATAATACTACCACATTTTTCAAATTTACACATACCTGGCATGCATCTGAAAGTGATTTTCTTGACATCCACCTGGAAAAAATAGACACAAGTTTGTGGAGTAGTATTTTTAGGAAGAAGACCTACTCAAACTCATTACTACACTCAGACAGTTGCCACCCTTACCATCAGAGAAAAAGCATAGTTAAGGGTCAAATGGTGAGACTGTCAAGGCTTGTTAGTGACAATGAAACATTCCTTAAAGAAATGTACTTCTTGGTAGGAATGTTTTTAGAAAGAGGTTACCATTTAAGACTATTATTGAACACGAGACGTGAAGTTATAGGTAGAAGACCTACTTCTTTTTCACCTATATTGACATCGAGTGTCAATGTAGAAATATTAAATAAAAAAGTAAGCTCTGACGTATTTATTTTGAAATTCAATTCCCTAAGTCCATCTTTGATAGAGGTGATAAATAGGACATGGCAGGTATGTTGGGATGACAGTGCTAAAGAAAAGTTGGGGTGTCAACCCAAGGTAGTTTACAGCAGAGGGAAGAATGTCAAGCACATACTAGAAGGGGACACCTTTAGATGGCATGTCACTTATGTATAAATGTGGGGCTTGTAGATACTGTCGTTACATCAATGACGGGCCATATGTAGCAGTACAAGGATACGAATATGCCCTTTCATGCCTAGGAAAATGCAGCTGCAACACAACCATGCTGGTATATATAGCAATGTGTGTCAACTGTCATGCCTTCTATGTGGGCAAAACAATTCGTAGACGTAAAGACAGAATTGGAAAACACCTGAGAGCTATAAAAAACAGAAATACACATAAAGCACTATTTGGACACAGTAAAGTTTATCCTAACTTTAAGAAATTTATTTTCTTTGTAATAGATCATGTTCTAACAAGTGATAGGGGAGGAGATGACAAACTTATGGTGGAAACCAAAGAACTTAGGTGGCAGCTTAAGCTTAATGACACATATCCACCAGGTTTAAATGAGGGTATCTCATTTATTCCAATATTGAAACAAAGGGCTAATGTTGTGTAACAAGGCTTTTCACTGACAATGTACATAATTATAGAATTTTTTATGGGATTTGTATAACATTATTTTATTTTGTTATGCAGCCTGCGTCATGAATTTTTATTAATAAGTAGCTGAACAAGATGTGATTTTTAAATAGGGTATCTATATATATATATATATATATATATACACACACATATACATACCTATATATGGGGTACATTCAGACATCAGGTCCACAATCTCTAACTCTCCTTCCTGCACAGCTGCACTGTTCTGCCTTGCTACAACACAGAAAGGTGCCACATATGGACACAGCCTAACATTAGGGGGGTGTATATAGGGCCAGATTGCAAGTAAGCCTATTACACACCTATGGCATCTCAGCATGCTACAATACATGTTAACCTGAGTGTCCTGCAAGTGGTGGGCTCTGGAACTCATGTGTCCATCATTATGGCATGACTTCCACCACCAGCTATTGGCCACAGTAATATACATCATTTCCATTACACAACACACACTATGTTGGCTTACATCTTGTCAGTCAGTGCTGCTCTGCACAGTTGATGGGTATGGGCCACTACCCAAAGGGACAGACTCTATTGTCCATAGCAGTTGTTCAGCTGAACATCATTACAACAGCAACACCTGATGCCACTTGTATATCTTTCCACATCATCTATCCCAGTATTATGGACCAAGTACTACAGTCAATTACATGCATATATACTTCACATACCTGTTGTGGGAATGAGGTCTGTTGTGGATGGTTCCCTTGTAGATTTTTTTTTCTCCTTGGCTATGGTCTTCGCCTGCTTTCTTTGTTTCTGTTTTGTTTTTGGTTGTGGATCTGGTTTATCTTTCTCTCTCTCTCTCCAGTAAATGGATTGAGCTGCTTGGAATAGATTGCAGCATGGCTTTTGTAGGTGATGCACATGATCAGGTG
This sequence comes from Protopterus annectens, assembly GCF_019279795.1. Classification (NCBI taxonomy): domain Eukaryota; kingdom Metazoa; phylum Chordata; order Ceratodontiformes; family Protopteridae; genus Protopterus; species Protopterus annectens. The sequence continues at coordinate 411,452,365 of NC_056746.1, forward strand.
ATGGCCTCTAGACCAATCAGTGTCCTCCACTTGCTACCTGCATGCAGCATGCTGTGTAGTACTTCCAATTACCACTGTCATAGCAACCCACTACTATAAATCCCTACATCATGTGGGCATGGTCCCTTTACCTTTCCTGTATGGTGGACATCCTTCCTTTGTGTGGGCAGAAGTGTTACAGACAGCAGGTTGCAATACCTCTTACAAGAGAACTTGCACACTTAGGCCAGCTACATATTTGTATGAGGTTCCAGAACTACAAACAGAGTGTGAGTAGTGTTGTATGCATTGTATAGCTCCAGCGTTACAGGGTTTGTGTGTACATACTTGTTTAACATAAACTGCAGTCCGTCTGCATAGCTCTCAACTGTGTGCCTATCCACTTGATGGCCAGAGGTGTGCCTGTTATGTTTTGTCTGTCCACCACACAAGTCTTGTGTCAGATATATCACTGGCAGTGTGTCTGTTAAGTGCTATCAGTACATGGCTACATCCATTTGTGTTTCTGACTTCATATTCCTGACTACGGGTATGTTGCAGACTATCCTGTAACACCAGCAACTAGCTTAGTGTATGACAACACTATTTCACATATGGGCCTGTGTTCCAGCCTCTGTCCTCCACCTACATACCAGGCTTTGTCCATATGACATGCTTTCATGGTTGTTATGTAGTGGCCTGTGAGTATGTCATGCTGCCATTCCTGCCATCATTCCATAGCTGTTGAGTTTCCCACACATATTTGTGGGCTGCATCTGCACAATACATGTGTGCCCTTCTGCAGTCCAGAGGTCAGTGTGTGTAACAGTGGTATATGCCCCTGTATGTCAGTCTATGGGGTGGGTGAATGCACCATAACTAACCTAGGCTGTTACAACATGTCAGGGATATCAGGGGTAAGCTGCCTTAAGGTATCTGGATGTACATTATCATACAATTCACCTTGGGAAAATGCAGGCCTACTGCTTCCTGCCATACAGACTGTTCTGTTTGTCAGTGTGATTGTGATAGTTTTAGTTATGCCTTGTTATGTAACAGATACATCCCATTGTGTCAACTGAAGTCCCCCCCCCCCCCCGGGATTGCATACAGAGTGTAGATAAAAGCTGCTGGACTATACATCTCCATTACTTACTGTTGATTGATTGTTATCCTGTGGCCCAGTCTGTGTTTATTGTTGTACTACTTGAAGGCCTTGGCCTGGACAGCAACATATGTTATGCTTTCCGGAACACGGTATTAATTGATCTGTTTGAGAGTTGCATTAGTCTGTTTATATCTATTTCAAAGACTAAACAGCTATATGACACGGCATATTCAACTGTAATAGTACACAAATAAAGCTTTCTCATGTATGCAAACCTGTGTGTGGTATTATATACTTTGACCTCTCTGTGGGTATATGTTTCAGGCAAGAATTGTGTTTTGTATGGGTGACTCATACAGTGTCCATTTGGGAAGGTGGCAACTGTAGGAATACTGGCTGTTCTATATGGTGTGCACCCTCTAAATATGTATCTTCCTATACACATCTCTGTGTGTGTATGTGTAGTTACATATATATATATATATATATATATATATATATATATATATATGTATCTGCATATATATGTGTGTGTGTATATGTATCTTAGGAATGTTTATTGCTTTCACATTGTACACTCCCTATGGTAGCCAGACTGTACTGCATGATATATTATTGATACCAGCCTGACATCATACAGCTGGGATGGATTACTGTTAACATCTTGTGCCCATGTTGTGTCGGGTCCTGGTTATGGGACTTGCAGCAGTTGGTATTGTATTGTAGGCCAGACCTATTTGGCTGTGGGGGTGTAATATCAATATGTACAAGACGTATGTAGCTTGGGCCCCCTCACCCCCATTAATGGTGCCTGTAGTCATAAATGTATTTGTTATATTCCCTTTTATATCTATAGCTCTATATCTGTGTGTGTGTATATATATATATATATATATATATATATATATATATATATATATATATATATGGTTTACTATTGAAAATGCGAACGGCACTTGGGCGACAGTCGGATAGTCGAACGTATAAGGTCGTAAACAAGGATGTCGAAGACAAAATAATCAATCTAGGAATGGTTTTAACATGGGTCGCGGTAGGTGTTCAGTATTATTCCCTACTACAAACATCTTCCTACCTCGACATGTTAAAACGTTCCTAGATTGATTATTTTGTCTTCGACATCCTTGTTTATACGTCCGACTATCCGACTGTCGCCCAGATTTTCAATAGTAAACCTATATATATATATATATATATATATATATATATATATACTTACATATATACATTGATATATATATATATATATATATAGAGAGAGAGAGAGAAAGAGAGAGAGAGAGACATATATATGTAGACATATAGCTCTATAGATGTATGTGTATATATCTATATATGTGTCTATATATATATATATATATATATGTACGTCTGTATATATACATATATGTGTATATATATATATATATGTGTGTGTGTGTATATATATATATATATATGTATATATATAAATGTATATATATAAATGTATATATATATATATATGTATATATATATGTATATATATATATATATATATGTGTGTGTGTGTATATATATAGATATAGATATAGATATGTATGTATCTATATAGTTAGAAATATATATACACACACACACACATGTGCTATTGTAACCTGATAGTAACTTTTTTGCTGACTGCAATGTTACATTTTATTCACTGAGGAGCTTTTCTCTCTGGGTCTCTGCCAAAGATGAGACAAAAGCTCAGTCAGACTAACACGGTTAACACATGTAAAATAAATAAATACATAAATAAATATATACATCTACATGTTTAAATACATTTCCTGTACTGTTGAATGACTGTGCTGGATGATATGTTTGTGAAAACATCAAGGTTATGTATATATGACATGGCTTAGTGGTAAATCACTTTGGCTACAGTGTGCAGGGTCCTGGGTTTGAGCCTTTCCAAGGCTGTTTATTTTGTTGCTGGGCAGAGCAAGGGCCATTGGATACAGAGTGATTAAGGCACTTTTAAGCAGTCTTATGTAGGTTTGCATGGATTTGTGTGGCGGTAAGCACTGCTAACTTCCAGTGACAGTTTCTTATACTCAGTTAGCTTCTGCATTGCTTAGCCCCCATGCAAACAGGTTTAAACCCGCTAACTGCTGCTTAAAAGTGCTTACTCCTGCTTACCCCTGCACTCATTTCTTTAAAAGAAATGCAAAAATGTTGATAGGAAAGTGGTGTAAAAGGGGCACAAAGAAGAAAAGACAGTAGGGAAAATAGCTAGGGATGTGCAGAAAGGGCGTAGGGAAGGTCCATAGCTGCCCATTTCTTCTACAGCAACAGCTGTGCATATACACTGAATTTGGAGATAGATTTGGGCACTCATACTCTGAGAGATGGGTGAGGACAACAATAATATGTTAAGCCAATTAGACCAGATTACATGTGTCCAGTGGACATGTGCAAAATGGACAGTTATGTATGGGGGGAGATTTTTTTTTGGGAACAGACTTCCCTTTTTTTTTTTTTCCAGGTGAGAGTGAGATGGGGGGACAAGCCCCATTCCCTGAGGTGGCTCCACCCGAAGGTGATGCAGGACCAACAAATGAGGAGGTCCCGGGTTGGGCCCCAGACGTGCTGGTGCCCGGTGCCATGGCTAACTGAGGTGGGACAGGTGTGTCCGCCGGGACCGGCCTTCCCAAACATGCTATGGTGTTTAAATTTTATCAACATATGTGGGTTAGTAATAGTCAACACATTCCAGGATTAGGTATAACAACATGCATAGATATTCCCATCAACCCAAACACCAGATATGGAACAGTTGCATAGCAAACAGAACAGATGCATATATGGGACCACGGTGGTCATTACAACAGCATGCATCTGCAACACTAACAATGCCATACAATACCAGAGTAAACAGTACACATACAGGATATAAATCTTTTATTCATAGGCACAGTGTTCATGTCTGACAAACCTGTGGGAGCAATGTTTGTTAGTATTACCTGCATGTTTCCACACAAATTACCAGTTTTCACATTAGTATTATGCATATACATCTCACTCTGTTACTGTACACACTCTGGTCACAGCTTGCCAACATGGGAATGGAGATGGGACATACTTGGCTACTTACTCTCATAACATTTTGGGGGGTTTCTAGAGTCACAGGTTTGTTGTTTTAGATGTCTGACAATCAGTTGTATGTCTTGTTTGCTGCCTAAATATTTGGGATCATCCCACTGATTTGCCAGGGGGAAAGGCAGCAGCTATCGGCCGATTTTCTGGACATTCTGGACATTTCTGTACACTTGTAGGGTATGATTCTGCATACAGCCTGCTACCACTCTCAGGATTTGAACCATGGCTGGGTGTGCAAAAATTACAACAGTTCACATCGCAGTTGAGTGTACTATTTGGATTTTGTTGTCTATCTTTTCAGTGTTTTCTGTTTAAGTCTCTCTCAGTTGTATCATTTGACCTCTTGGGATTACAACAGTCATATACAGATATTCCTACACAATTTATTTATGTAGCACAGTGTGGGTAATAGTTTACTACAGCAGTACTATTGAGTGATTGCAACTCTACATTATCATATGATTCCAGAGTGAACACATGCAGTCCAGCAGTTAGACCTTAATTGTCAGGCTGTTATGCTTTTATTTACATACAACCTCTATGAGACTCTTCCTGCCCTTTTCTCTGGTGTATGCAGTACATGCCTTAAACAATGCAGGTTTTATACAGGCAATTAACTTACTACTGCTTTTAGATTTATTTCCTATGACAGTACATGCAAGAGTATTATTAACTTGCCTCATGTTGCTACCACTGCAGTCTATAGCCATGGGCTTCCTGGTTTGCAGCCCTCTCACCTGCCACTGTGAAAGACATAAGAGGAATATTTAGCCATACCTATCCATAATATACATGAGCTGGCAATTATTAAACAGGTAGTGGACTGATACTTACACATGGCTGGGACTTCCCCTGTCCTCCTAGCCTCTTGGATCCACTGATCCAAGAGATCTGCCTTTCTCTGCTTCAGGTCGGCATAGTGATGCCTGACCTGCTCACCAGTTCTGGGTTTGCCAGTGGCACTGGTGAGGTCACTGGTGAGATGGTCCCAGGCTTCCACTTTGTATTAGGAACCCTGGTACTAGCCCTGCAGGAGTCTCTTGTCATGGTCTTTCACAAGGAGTCCTGCTATGACTCTGTACTCCTGGATGCCCCAGCGCTGCACCTGAAAATGCACACCCTCTCCCATTCCAGATGTAGTGCCTACAAGGGGAAGCTACAACCAGTTATGAGATGTATTCCTGCCTGTTAGGTTTAAATAGGGCCAGTTTCTCGAACTTTGTCGTGATTGGGCATTTTTGAAAATGCTAAGCTATGGGCAAACCTGCTTACCTAAGGTTGGCATTGCTTAAAGGGGTATACCAATGGGCAGACTGAGTTAGCTGGCCTACACATTGCTTACACCTACTAAGCTGGGCTATGCAATGCTTAGCGTTGCTTAATATTTAATTTGCATTATATTTGCATTATGGCATTGATTTATTATTCATTACATGTTATATATGTGTTTGGTATCCATGATTCATGTGTACGTACACTGTATGGGGTCCTTGTGTTTATTAGGGGATTTCAACACTTTATTACAATGACACCTCACATCTGGGCTTAATGCAGTACTCCAGTTCACATATTTATGTCCTGTAGTAGGTTATACAATATAAAACTGTATATAGATTCCTTTCACATGTTCAGTTTCTATTTCCTATAGTGAGGATCTGTTTAGTGATACCTCAATCTTATGTATGCTATTATGGCTTACTAGTAAATTACTGTGACTATAGTGGACAGGGTCCTGGGTTCAAGACTTACAAAGGCTGTTTATTTTGTTATTGGCAAGGACAGCGGCTGTTGCATACAGAGTGATTAAGGCACTTTTAAGCAATTGTAAGCAGGTTTGCACAAAGGTAAGCAATGCTAACCTTCGGTTAAATATGCTTACAGAGTGTTAGCTTCAATATTGCTTACCTGTGTGCACATTGCTTACTCCCACACAAACGGGCTTAAACCCACTTACTACTTCTTAAATATGCTTACTCTTGCTTACTACTGTGTACTCCCACTTACCAAAGCACTAATTTAGATAGTAATGTCTAATGGTAATTGGGAAGGTGGTGGATTTCGAAACTGCATGGATTTATCATTCATTACACATTTTACCTTCCATTTGTATCCCTGATTCCTGTGTACATATACTGTATGGGGCACTTGTAATTATCTGTAGACTTTACAACATTATGACAATGATACCTCACATCTAAATTTAATGCAGTACTGTAGTTCACAAATATATGTTATGTCGTAGGTTATGCAACAAAATCAATTGATCATAAGGTGATTTGACATGGAAAATGGATTGTACTAGAGTGAGACTCGAACCGGGAATGACTGCTAGTAAAGCGAATGCTCTGCCCACTACACTATTGCTGTAATGCTTCATTTGCGTATATCATGATTTTTATCCTCTTGTGTCATTTAAGCTGCATTAACCATAGCTAAGTGATGGGCAAACCCGCATACCTGTGGTTATATTTAATCTGTTTTATAAAAAAAAACTTCTTTATATTTAATGTTTTAACTATTACTCTTGTAAACTTGGGGGGGGGTTGCTGGGGGTTTGCAAACACCTATGAGTAGTCTCGCTCATTCTTATTCATACACTGCTATTCTTCATTGCAGGGGGCATGTATATTCTGAGAGCTCTGCTCTCAGACACACCCCCTGCACTCATACACACTCCATGTCCATTTAGGAGCTCAGGCAGCGTGCCTTCATTAATATGCATGGCTCGCTGATATCCTGCTCCTAAATGTCTACTTCTGTGCAGGACTAAGCTAGTCCTGCACAGAAGGATAGTGAATCCGAGGAGTTGTTTAGCAGCCATATATAACCCACTACATAAAAAACATTACCAGTATGGAAAGTATCCTATACTGGATATCCCACCATATACCACGTGAAACAGTAATACAAGGAGAGCTAAATATAGACTGGCAGCTTATCAACAGCAACATCCCATATGATTCCATAAACCTATATAACTTTAAACAGTTAATTACATCAGTTACTAGAATCCATAAAGTACTGATAGACAGACAGCCTTAGAATGGATTCATACTAATAGACCCAAAACATTAGGGCAATCAGTCGCCTTCCAGACAGCCTAAATAACCATCAACATTCTTAGGGTTTCATAACTTACAATATCCAAAATAAACATATAATTTACAACCAAGTTCGTAACTCAAAAAACTTTGAAGAATATACTTGTATCAAATCCCTAACAGAATATAATTGTAAAATACTGAAATCTATGCCCTTAAACTCTGCTGTCACACACTTGAATGAGATATTCCTAAAAGTTCTCAATAATCTTGCCCCAGTATGTACTAAAAGAGTCAATTCCAATCCTGCACCATGGCTAACAAAAGAACCTAAGAAATGAATGCTACAGCATGACAAAGCTTGGAAAGAGTGGCTCAAAAATAGAACACAAATACATTTCAACTCTTCAGGCAACTAAGAAATAGGAGAAAATGACATATAAAACATGAGAAGCAAACCTATTATAATATAATCAAAAATAAACATCAAAACAACCCAAAACTGTTCTGGACATCCATAAACAAATATTTACATCCAGGCCAAACTACTACCATCACCCCTGCATCCAGCAATACTACTGATTTAATTCCCACAGAATTTAACAACTATTTTAAAAAGATCATATTGTCCCTCACAAACATTAATAATTCCACTACCCTCTCAGTGCCTGCAGCCTCTGATAAATATCTTTAGCTGTTTGATTTCAGCCTAGTACCTACCTCCACCATTAAAAACTCATACATAAGCTAAAACAAATCACCTTGGCTGATTACTAACTCCCTTCAGAGTACTTTAAAATGGATGCAGGTGCAATTGCATTCCCTATCTCTATATTGATAAATAGATCTATATCCAAAAAATATGTTACTTCCTTCTGGAAAAATACTTTATTATACTTTTACAGAAAGGTGGCATATCTACAGAGTTTAATAACTACATGCCCACTGCAATTCCCTGCCCATATCAAAAATACTTGAAAATGTAATAAAACAACTGACCAGATGGATAGCACAATATTACACACACTTTTTATTAAAACCAAAAATATAACTTCTCTAGAGCCTCGACTTTATTGTCTTTACAGAGTATAATACTTCATTCTAAAACCTTACATTATATATATATATATATATATATATATATATATATATATACACAAAATCCACCCATTACATCATTAAACAATAAAACAATTATATCAAATATCTCCAATTACTTCCATTGTTAAGACCTTTAGGGGACATAGTATTAAATTTAAGAATGCACATTGACTCCTTCCTAAGGAGTTTACTTTTATTATCAAATACATCATAAACATAATGAATCTGTTCTGAAACAGTGACTTGTAAAGTCTCTACCTCCCCATTATGATAATCTCAAAAATGTACAGCTATGGGACTTCCCACTTTCCATTTCTAATATCCCCCACATGTTCCTTCACCCAAGTTGCAAAGGATCTTTTACTTTCCCTTATATAAAATTTTTTACATGAGTATCTCAAAGCATAAATCACTTCCTCACTATTGCAACTATACCTACCTTGAATTTCAAATCTCTTGCCATTAGTAACAGAAAAGCTATTAACTACATAGGGGCAACACGAACATTTTCCACAAGAAGTTGTGCCTTTATGCATTATTGTCTTGTTATAATTCATGGCTGGCATACAAAATTTGCTATTAACTAAAATATCACTAAGATTTCTGCCACATTTATATAAAATTTTCAGTTGATTCTCTAGCAAAAAATTCAAATCTTTATGTTGCATTAAAATGCCCCAAAAATATTAACCAAATTAACTAATCTATCTGAAAACAATGTATATCTCATTACAAAATATATATAGGTTCCTTAGTCCTTCCATAATTATTGTTGTTATTCTTAACCTGAACTTCTTTACCCCTATAATAATTATTCCTTAAATTGGAGCTCTCACATACTTACTGTTACCATTCCTGTAACAAATCCTTGCCATACCCTCTTTCATAAAACATATGTACAGCTGTGTCCATTTCCTGTTCAAACTCTTTATCCTCACTACATAACCTTTTTAAGCTTAAAACTTCCCCATATGGTAAAGTTTTAAGAATATGAGGGGGTGACAGCTATGCCCATGTAAAAAATGGTATCCATTTTCGAATTTCCTATGCACTTTTGCTGTAATCCTTGCATTCAAAATACCTTCCATTGCTATATCTAAAAAGATAACTTTAGTACATTTTGTATACCATAAAAATTAAAATAAATGTATTATTATTTAAAACTTTTATAAAACAATCTACACAATGTTGGCCCCCTTTATAAATAAAAATCAAGTCATCTATGAATCTAAAATACTTAATTACATGTTTTCTAAAAAAAAATCATTTTTGTACACATAAAATTGGTAAAAAAATTAATTTGCAAACATGGGGAAAATGCTGTCCCTATGGCTGTGCCTTGAAGTTTTTTGTATAAAACACCATTAAACTCAAAATAATTATTATTTAAACAAAATGAAATTAATTCAACAATAAAATGTGCTTGAGGGTTATCTCCTAAAAAATAAAATAAAGCTTTAAGACCAAAATTGTGATGAATGCTGGTATATAAACTAACTACATCCAATAATATACAATACATGTCCTCCGACCAAATCACAGCTTTTATTTTTTCCATAAAATCAAAAACATCTTGAATGTAGGAGGGTAATTTCATGACTTTGTTTAATAAATATTCATGTAAAAAAACAAGATAAATTTTGAGTAAACTATTCATGGGCTGAACATATCAGTCGACTGGGGGGGGGGGGGTGGTCCCCCAAATTTTTATGAATTTTAGGCAACCAGAAAAAATGAGGCATACTACAATTTTTAATACTAATCCCATATTCTATATCTTCAGATGAAAAATACTTAAGCCTATAACCTTTGTGCATTATCTTTTTATATTCCACCAATGCTCTATTATATATGTCAGTATTGACTATGGCATAATCTTCCCAATTATCCAAATGTTGTAAGCACATTTTTAAATAATGTGCATAATGCATACCAATTATCCCCCCCCATCTTAAATATTATATCCTTTCCATTACTAAGATGCTTGAGACTTCTCCAGTCTTTCTTGGTCAAATTATAACCAATATCCAATTTATTACAATAAAAATTGTCATATTCCTTTTAAATACAAAAATTCTGTGAGGTAGTGAAATATTGAATAACTTCAATATTAAAGGGAGGTAAAAAATTACTCTTATATGTTACATTGCTAGTATTAATCCTACAATATGCATTAAAATCACATTCTGAACCACATGAAAAAACTGTCAATATTTTCATCTAAATCACTTTCCAAATAAACTTTTTCATCATACATTTTGTTCATTTTATTGCCCCTCTAAAATATTCATGCAAATGTAATTTTCTAACTAATCTAAAATCTTAAGATTTAATGTCATAAACCCCATATTTAACGCTGACATTTCCTCATCTGAAAAATTATAACCTGCCAAATTAATAACATGGTCCAACTTAACATTGTCCAGTATACTAATTCCATTTACCTCTTTTTGAGTAGCAAATATATCACTGTCCTTCCCTATTGTTCTCTGAACCATACTCCATATATCCCCATGAGCTTTTGTGATTGTCTGTTTGTGGTTCCCCGTTCCTATGAAAAATCGTCTGGAAACCACCCGAATTCTTAGCTGCTGGTAAAGGAGGATAATTTGTCATTCCCTCACCTTCATGATTGGTGGAAGCAGCTCAACTATCATTGGATGAAAAATAAGCTCCATGTTGATTCTCTCCCTCAGAAGCTGACTGGAATCTCATGTGACAACGGGAATTACATCGATTGGGATTGAGTGTAAATGCCTGGTTATGCTCATAGTCACATAGATCCTAAACCAGTTTTTTTCTTTTTCTTTCTTTTTATTTTTTATACTTTTTTTACTTTGCTACTTTTTTTTTTTTTACTTTATTATACTTTTATACAAGAGTGGCACATCTGCAGAGTTTAATAACTACATGCCCACTGCAATCCTCTACCCATATCAAAAATACTTGAAAATGTATTTATGCTTAGCGTCTACATCACCTAATTCCAAATCTGTCTGTGAAACACAGCATGGTTTCAGACCTCACCACAGAACAACCACCACCCTCCTTAACTTCACCAACACTATAAACCAACATAGGAACAATGGTAACCTACTGTCAACTGTGTTCCTAGACTTAACCAAAGCTTTCAACACTGTATCACACCAACATTTACTCAGTGAACTCTCTTCTATCGGTCTTTCTCAATCCCCCTTAAATGTCTATCTAGAAGGCAACAAGCAGTCGACAGCAACAGGACCTGTCACCTGGCAACGGGATGTCTCTTCCTATTACCATAGGTATCCCTCGTGGATCTATACTAAGATCCCTTCTTTTTAATATTTTTATAAATAAGCTTTACTCTGCCATAGGTCAAACAAATATAGTACAATATACAGACAATTCATCTTTAATATGTACAGACCTCACAATATCTAGACTTCAAGAAATCACTCAAATTTATTTGTCTTCTATCAAAACCTAGCTAAAAAATTCAAACATATGCCTTAATCCCAGTCAGACAAACATATGCTTTTCGCCCCAAAACATTATTATTTCAATCAGAAACAATCATTCTTGGTTAGATTGGCAAATAATACTAAAACTGGGGTAGCACTGCCTACTAAATTACTGCATATTGTAATAGATGAAAATCTTAAATTTGATCAACATATTATTCAAAGAGTTAAAAAAAAAACACCAGAAACTTGGATCCCTTTACAGGGCAAAACATACCTTACAGACCCATTAAGAAAAACCATAGCCTCATTCTGAATTCTGAAAAAGTCAAACTTACGCCTTAATCCCAATCAAGCAAAACTGATGGTCTTCACCCCAAAACATTATCTTAATCAAAAACAATCTTTCTTAGTTAGATCAGCAAATAATACTAAAATTGAGGTAGCATCACATACTAAATTGCTGCACATTGTAATAGATGAAAATCTTAAAGTTGATCAACCTACTCTTTAAACAATTAAAAAGAACCACCAGAAACTTGACTCCCTTTACAGGGAAAAACAGTACCTTACAAAACAAGCAAGAAAAATCATAGCCTCATTTTGTTTCTTTCTAATTGTCTTGTATACCTCATCTATCCTTACAAACTTAGGCCCTACACTAAAATCCAAACTAGCCTATTGTTACAAAAAACAGCTAAGTTTGCTACCAACACTGCACATTGAGCTCACCACTGCCAAGCCTTAAAACAGCTATGCTGGATAGAGCTTAACAACTACATAAAATACTCTCAGCTAGTTATGGCATACAAACTGATATATTATCTTGAAAAATCGTCATCATCATCAACCCCCTTTTCCCATTTTCTACATGGGGTTGGTGTCATGTTAACTGTTGGCATCAGTCTCAATTCAATGCCACACTCCTAGCCTCTTCAACACTCATGCTTATCACACATCTTCTCTCACACAATCTAGCCATCTGTTTGCTGGATGCCATTATTTCTTTTTGCCTTCTTCCTGTCTGTCCCAAATTGTCTTCACCAGATTGCCTTCTGTTTTTCTGCCAAGTGTCCAAACCACAGTAATCTGTTCCCTTTGATCTTTTTTCCAATTGGAGCTGCTTTGGCTTCTGCTCTTATGTCCTCATTTCTTCATTTGTCCTATAGTTTTCAACCTACCACCCATCTCAGGCACTTCATTTTCATCACTTTTAGCTTCCTCATCTGTTCTGCCTTTACTTTGCAGATTTCTGTACCATACAGTAGTACTGGTTGTACCACTGTTTTACACACTGTACTTTTCAGCTTATTTGGCATTCTTCTGTCATAGATTACACCTGACACTCTATGCCAGTTGGCTGCAGCGCCTCTGATTCTAGCTTTCACCTCTTCATTCAGATTTTCCTTCTCCTCAACCACCCCTTCCAGATACCTGAAGCTGTTAACTTGTTCTACTATCTTCCCTTATATCTTAATTCTCAGCTTCTTCTGATTTCCCCAATTTGCTGGCATTACCAATGTCTTACCAGTACTCAGTTTCATCCCATGCGCCTTCAGTTTTATATTCCATTCCCCCAGCCTTTGCTGAAGTTCTTGTTCAGAATATACCTGTAATGCCACATCATCTGCATACAGCAACTTTGTTGATCTGTACCATCCAACCTGTTTGCTAATGTAATCTATCAGCAGTATGAACATCAATGGGCTCAGCGCTGAACCCTGATATGCACCCACTCCAGCTGGGAACATCTCTGTGAGACTGAACCCAATTCTTACTTGAGTCATTGGGTCCTTGTACATAGCCTGCACTAATTCTACCAATGTTTCTGGGACTTTGAACGACCACAGGACTGCCCAAATCAGCTTTCTTTGGACCTTGTCATATGCTTCCTTGTCATATGCTTTCTCCAAGTCTCAGAATGCCCAACTGGACTCTTCTGTAGCTTCTTCTCAACTATCTGTCTCACTGCAAACATTGGGTCAGTTGTGTTGCATTCTGATCTGAATCACTCACCCTCTCCAGAAGTTTCATGCAATGTGACAGGAGTTTGAGACCTCTGTACTGCCCACAGCTGTGGATGTCACCTTTGCTCTTGTACACTGGCATGAATATGCTTATTCTCCAGTCATCTGAGATATGCTTTTCTCTCACCACTGCTATGAGTACCTTCAGGAGCCATTTCTCCATTATCTCATCCATCTTTGTCATATCTGCTCTGAATTCATTTGAGCCTGCTGCTTTCCTTGACTTCAACTTCCTTAGTGATGTTCTTACTTCTTCTCTGCTAGACTCTTTTTCTATCACTGTAGGCTGTGTTTGGGGCAGTACAGCCTTTGTGGGACTTTCTTCATTCAGAAGTTGCTGTAAGTACTCCTTCCATCAGCCTTTGATGTGCTGTGGCACTGGTGAGCAGGTTTGTGGTGGCATCCCATACAAAGAGTGCCTGATTGTCTTCTTAATCTTTTTGTCTTTGCCTTGCAAACTGATATAATTTATTTGTGCCACCTACAGAGTCACTTTCTAGAAGCTGGTAGAGTGCCTATGATGCCTGTTCTTTGCTATTGCAACTCCTTTCTTAGGCTCTTTGTTAAACAATCAGTATTCCTTACTGGCCTGGTCCATCTTTTCTATCTCCCACTTTTTTCCTGCACTCCTTCTTTCTTTTGATGACTTCCTGGACTTCTGCATTTCACCCCCAGCTTTCCTTATGTACCTTATTTCCATTCCAGGCTCAGCCACATATCTAATCTGTAGTCCTCACACATACTGTTTTGAGGTGCTGCCATTCTTCTTCAGCTCCACCTATTTCTTCCTGTTCTTGGGGTGCTAGATCCCCGAGCAATTCCTTGAACTGTTGTACTTTCTCTCTAGTCAACTTCCAAGTCTCCAGCCTGGTCTCTGTTGATCTTAGAGCCTCCTATGGTCACTGCTCGCTGCTGGTTTTCAGTATTTTTATGCTGTGGGCCAACTGTTTCAATGGAGATGACTTTTTGTGATCACTGATTCTATCCCTGTCCCCTTTGTTCACTAGGAGGAAGTATACTTGAGTTCCATGTTGGCCTCTCTTGTATGTGATGTTACTACTGTCTCTCTTTCTGAGCCATGTGTTGGCTACTACCAAGACACTTGCCAGAGAGAAGCCTAGAATAGCATCTTCTTCTTTATGCTTGTTTCTCCACCCATGTGGACCTAGGCAGTTCTCCTATCCTGTTCTCTCTGCCCTGATATGTGCATTCAAGTCACCTATTGTCAACAACAATTCTTGTTGTCCTGTTTTATCTAGTAGGTCCTGCAACTGCTGTCTGAGTGTACCCTTCTCTTCACTATCACAGTCCTACTGTGATAAGCTGAGATTATGAATACTATCCTCTAATTAGACTGAAGACTGATTGCATCAGTCTGTCACTGCAAACAGCTCCATTCATTGTTGAGTTTGAGATGGAAATGCACAACATGTTTTTCAGAGGTGGGAGGAACTCTACACAGGGAGAAAAAGCAAACTCCAAACAGGCTTTGGCTGGAGGTCAGGATCAAACCTGGTACCTTGTGCATGGGAGTTGAAGACATTAACCATTATGTCAAATGGTCTTTCCTGAAAAATGTCCTGCATTAAAAAAGCATATTATTGCCCTACACTCCCACTATGGACCTTCACTCTGGTGATACATTCTTCTTTTTCCTCAAAGAAATTTTTTATTTTCAAATAAAATAACATTTACATAATATTTTAAATATAATTTTAAACAACTATGTGCAATATTTACAATAGCCTGACTTTCAATTATATACACTGTATGTTATTAAATATAGAAGTAACAGATCAGTTATCAGAGATACAGTGTTAATTAATGCAGAGTGTCCAACAAAGATATAACTTTCTTCCAAGGATTATTAACCAATGGCCTGGGATAGATGTGTATTTTTTTTATTTTTATTTCCATCTATGCAGTTGTCTACTGTAAAGTGTAGAATTCTTCCAAGGTCGGGGGTGTATTTGAATTCCACCTTCTGGTTATGCATTTCCTAGATATAGCAAGTATTGTCCATAACAAATACATATTTGTCTTATTCAGGTAGGGACCTTCATTTACATTTAGTATAATCAATGCTTTAGTTAAGGTAAAGGATTCATTAAATAAAGCTTATAAAAATGATTGATTCCATTCCAGTATGATTTAATTTTATTACATTCATAAAAAATATGAATCCAGTCTGCTTTATTTGACTTTTCACACCTCCAGCAAAAATCATTTGTAGTAGTAGTAATCTTTTTAATTCTATCTGGTGTTAAAAATGCTCTATGTAAGTATTTCCAGTTAAATATTTTCCAGTACTGTGTGTTAGAGGTGTAATTAACTGATAGTAAGATGTTATTTTTAATTTCTACTGTTAACTGCAATGACTGACCTTTTGTTAAGAACTGCCAGTATGATGGTTTGGGAATTGTTTTATATGTTATTAACTCTTTATATAGATTTGAAATGGAATTTTTCTTTTCACAACTATTATATATAAATTCATACAGAAAACTTATTAGATTTGGAATATCTTTAAATGAGGAATTATTAATTAATCTGCAAAAATCTTGAGTGTACATTAGAATGTAGAATGCTTTGTAAGATTAACCAGTCCTGCGTTGGAATGTTGTAAGCAGTTTTATCATGTGTATATCTAAAACATTTAATTTATTTACACATTGAAACCAGCATAAGAATCCATTTTGTTCCCAGGAAGTTATTGTTTCCCTATATATTTTGTCAGGAAAGTTCTTAGTGATAGTAAATGGGGTTAAAAGGTCAAACCAAAGTCTTAGATCTATGTTTGATTTGATAAGTTTCCAAAAGGAACTTATGTAATGATTAATCAGTGTTGTTTTAGAAGGTTTTGTTATATTATATTGTATACTTATGCATAGTATGTACCAGGGTTTGTTTGATTTGTCTACTATTAATTTTTTTTTAACAGATTAAATTCATTTGTTAATATATCTGTTGTTAATTCTTTCCAGTTGGCAAAATAATTTGGGTTTATCCAGTCTATTGTAGTTTTAAGCACATATGCTTTTATATATGTTTCTATTTCTGGGAAGTTCAATCCTCCTTATTTCCAGGGTCTAATGTGGTGAGTTAGAGCTACTCTATTCTTTTTGGGATACCATAACAATTTTATTAAACATGAGTTTATTTCTTTAAGAATGCATCTTTCAGGAATTAACTGTATTGCTAATGCTACATATAGTATTTTTGACAATTAAGACCATTTTTATTAATTAAATCTGTATTCAGAAGTTAATATAATTTTGTTCCACTTTTCTATATATATTTTTGTTTCAATAATGTTTTTATAATTTATTAATATTGTTTCATTTATATTTTTGCATAACACTATTTCTAAATAATTTAGCATAGGCTCTTGTTTTCCTATGATGGATTTATCTGTAACTTGTAGTTCTTTTTTCTTATTTAAAAATAGAAATTTTGATTTTGATCTATTAAAGTGTAGACCTGAAATCTCATAAAATTCCTCCATTACTTCTTCTAGCTCTCCTAATGACTATCTGGAGTTTGAAAGGGTTAATAAAATATCATCAGCAAAAAAGCATTATTTTAGATATGTACTGGTCATAGACTTCTATTCCTTTTATTCTTGGATTATTGCATATTATTTCTGCAAGTATTTCTATAGCCAAAGCAAATAAAATAGAAGAAAGGGAGCATCCTTGTGTAGTACCTTTCTTTATATGGATAGATTCTGAGGTGAAATGACCTAATTTAATGTAGGTTAAGTTATTAATATATATTTTTTTAGTAATAAGATGAAGGGAGGAGGAAATTCTAATAATACTAAAGTTTTAAATAGATATTCCCAGTTGAGGGAATCGAAGGCTTTTTATATGTCTAATTCACATAATATTCACATAATCTATAAGCGTAAGTATCCTTTTAATATTGTCATGTGTGTGCCTGTTATATAAAAATCCAGTTTGATCATTATTAATTGTCTCTGAAAGTGGGATTTTCATTCTGTTGGCTAGGATTGACATGAATATTTTGTAATCATTATTCAGTAATGATATAGGTCTATATGAGGTGCAAAGGTTTGATGGTTTATTATCTTTTATAATTGGTGTTATGAGAGAATATTTCCATGAGGGTGGTATTTTTGTTTCTGACTGGACTTCTAGCAAAGTTTTATGAAAAAGGGAGATCACTGTTGAAGGGAAGAGTTTGTAAATTTCCGTAATTATACCATCTATCCCTGGAGATTTGTTAAATTTACTTTCTTTTATCTTGTCAACAATTTCTTTGTAGGATATAGGTTTTTGTAGGTCTAGTTTTAAGTTTTCTGGATTTTTTTATATTGATAAGGTTTATATCTAAGTTTATTTGGTTGGTATCTAAATCTTCTTTTTTGAAGTGTTCCATATAATGGAGCCAAAATGCTTCAAGGATGTCTATATCTGATATTTTTTCCCTTTCTTTTCATGATATATACTACTAATGTTATTTGCTTTAGATTGTATTTTAATTCTTGTATATAAGTTATGTAGATATCTTGGGAGGTGGCTAATGAGTTTATTTTTAAATTTTCCAAGGCAAGACAAGTTTTGTATGTTAGAATTTCATTACATTTTTTATTTAATTCCACAATTTCTTTTTTGGCTTCTGGACAATTTTGATTTTTTTTTTTTTAGATTTTGCTGTCAAGAGTCTAGTTTGCAAGTCTAATGATTCAGATTCCGACTCTCTAACTTTTTTTTTGTACCAGGTAAGGGTGTTACCAAATAAATACAATTTTAATGAGTCCCAAACCATGACTCTACTGATTTCTGTTGTATTATTAATTTCAAGAAATAATTGTAGTTCTGACAACATCCAGGGTCTGAATTCTTTAATTTTCATGATATATGATGGAATTCTAGTTGAGAGGATTAAAGGTTTAAACTCTATTTGGAGCTTCATTATCAGAGTCATGATCTGATAAGGGGCATGGAACTACTAAAAAGTTGAGGATTTTTGTTCATAAATCTTGAACTACGAATATTTTGTCTATTCTGGTTTGTGGGAAAATAATAAGGATTTATCATCTTTTACTTTAAAAGTGGCTATTAAATGAAATGAATCAATCCATCTTTTTAAGGATTTTGAAATAGTTGCTATGTGAAAAGACTTCTTGGTGGTTTCAGAAGCTTCTAAGGTACAATTAAAGTCTCCTCCCAGTATAAGATTTCCTTTATAATTGTTGGAAATAAAATCTAGGTGTTTTTCAACTGTTCCAGCTCCAGTTCCTAGGAACCAATATCGATTAGCTAAGGTCCATATTCTGTTATTAAATTTAATTATAACAAACGCTAGTAGACCTTCTTTGTCTTCATATTTATACATAACTTTTGAAGTGATTATGTTTTTCTTCCAGAGAATTGATACTCCTTTTGTCTTTGTTCTATTGGAGGATTGAGCTAAGACTGTATAGTCCTTAGGGTTCCAAATAAAGCTAAGGTGGTCCACACAGCCTATCTGGACCTCGCAAAAGCCTTCGATACAATACCCCACTCGGGCATTATAGATAAGCTCACCAGCTTAAATATAAACCCCTATGTCACTAGATGGGTTGCAAACTGGCTCAAGGACAGAACCCACATGGTTAGAATTGCTGGAGCCATGTCAGACTCCAAACCAGTTACAAGTGGCGTCCCACAAGGCTCAGTCCTGGGACCTCTCTTGTTTGGTATATATTTCTCGGAGGTACAGACCAATACGGAAGGACTGTGGCTGACCAAGTTCGCAGATGACTGCAAACTGGGTGCCATAATCAACTCTCCAGCCGACACAAGCATCCTCCAAAAGGGCCTCATAGAAACAGACAACTGGTGCCAGAGCCATAGCCTCAAGCTAAATGCCAAAAAGTGTATAGTCATCCCCTTTGGCAAAAACAAAGTGCCCACAAATTACCACATAGGTGGTAATCCATTAAGTACAGAAGAAGTCATTAGGGACCTGGGGACCCAAGTTGATAGCAATCTCTCATTTGACAACCACGTGGCCAAAGTGGTTAGAAAAACATTTTATATAGCCCACCTAATCATGCAGGGATTCACATCTAGATTAGGGGAGGTCATCGTGCCTCTTTACTCATCCCTCATCAGGCCCATAATCGAGTACAATGCCCCTTTTGGGATGTACCTTACCAAACACCTGCAGCAACTGGAAAGACCCCAAAAGTACCTCACCAAGAGGATCAAAGGGCTCAAACAGATGCCATATGCTGCCCGGTTAAAGAAACTCCAGCTCTACTCAGTGGCATACCGACTGCTCAGAGGTGACCTGTGCCTGACGTATAAGGCCATGTCCAACCCGGAATTAAGGGACATGCTGCACCTCAAAAAATCCAAATCCCATCGAGCTACGCTCGAGAGACTTGAACCTCAGCACTGAAATAAATAGGACATGCTGGAGGGACAGATTCATAACCCAGAGGCTCCCTTCACTATGGAATAAAATCCCAGTCCAGGTTAGGCAGAGTCCCTCATTGACTCTCTTCAAGAGGAATCTTGATGAGTGGATGGGAGATTATAGGTTTACCCCGGGTATCACTTCTGTGTCACTGTTAGACAGAGGCACAGTATACTAACCTTGAAAAAGGGCATAGCAAAATTAATTTAAAATGGGTGGCGAAAGCCAAACATACTCTGGCTAGGCTTATAAATGCCCTAGGGCAGATAGCCTAGTATGAACCTATGAACCTATGAACCTGTCATTAGTCTTAAAATGCGTTTCCTGGAGAAATACTACTTGTGCCTTATTTAGATTTAAATATTTTAGTAAGTTTGATCTTTTATTTGCATTATTTAAGTCATTAGTATTTAATGATAAGAATGTTAAATCCATTTCAAATTATTGTTGGAAGAAACATTTTGCTTTTTATTTTTTTTTTATTTTGATTATAGAAGTTATACCATATTCTCTGATAACATTGAATGTTATTTTTATGTGTGTAAACTTAGGAGTGTAATTTAATGTTCTTTCTTCTTTAAATACAAGTAGGGTAATAGTCTGGTCAAGCTTTAAAAAAGTACTTCTATAAAACATTAATTCTAAAGTATCAACTACAAGTAGATATGAATGTCCCATTAAACATGGAATGAAAGTCATTCCTAATCCAATAGATAAAGATAGATCTATTGGATTACCACTCATACCTTTAACCAACAATATAAACTGAGCTCCATATGTTAAATTATTATATGGAGAATTTTCTTAAAAGAGATATGCAATTCTATATTATTCTATTATTATTCTATAGTATTTTATATATCAGGATGGAATGTTAGTAGTGTAAACAATTATTATGTTGACTTAGGAAATATCCAATATTTAGTTACCCTTAAGAGATCCCAAACATGTCAGATATGTCATTTTGGATAAATTAAATGCAACAGGGGAGCATACACTAAATAAGCCAACAACAAATAGATTATTACTAAAATAATTTGACTAAAAGGACTCTGTAGGAGACAATGGGTGATTACCAATGAAATATGAATTTACTGTAGGTGTACTGTCTTCCTTTACTTTCCCACTCTTCAGCTCACCAACTTCAACTTACACTTATGGAAAGACATGGCTTATCAGTGATATCCTGACTCTGTGTAGAGGTGCCCTACATTCTAGTGTGCAGTGCTTTTGCATATTTATAGATTTACAAAGCAGAGTCTAAGAATGAACTATGATCATTCTGTCAATTCCCACCCTGCATAGAGTACCTCCTGCTTCCAGAATGGGTAATCACATCAGGTCTAGAATGAATGTGTAGGTATCCATATGGTAATCATGACTTACCTTAGGTAAGTATTAATCAAATAGTGTTTAGAGCATCTTAGAGTGTTCTCGGGGCAGTTAGAATACTCTTAATTCTCTCCTCCCTTGACCAAAAACAGAGATTTCCCTTCCCTTTCTTTCTCTTGTTTTAAATCAGTACTAATAAAAGAAATTCAGCAAACATAGGTAAACAGAAATAACATTCAGTATTCTGTCTTGTACATGACTCACAATCCATTAAACAAGTCAGTGACTAACATCAGTTTATTCACTTTAGTCTTCTTCTTCTTCTTCTTTCGGCTTTTCCTGGTTAGGGGTCGCCACAGTGGATCACTTTTCTGCTCATGATTGGCTGTAGAGTTTTACGGTGTTGAATTGCTAACCTAGTGCCCAACCGTCATGGAAGGCACACACATGCACACACTCATACCTAGGGCCAATTTAGAGTGTCCAATCCACCTACAACATGTCTTTGAGATGTGGGAGGAAACCGGAGCACACGGAGGAAACCCACATGATCACAAGAAGGACATGAAAACTCCACACAGAAGGCACCCCAGCTAAGGATCGAACCAGAGAACCTCTTGCTGTGAGGTGACAACGCTAACCACTGCACCACCGTGGCCGCCACTAACATCACTTTAGTAAGCATTATAAAGACAAATTAGAAATAATTTCCTAACTCTTTAAATTTTCTGATAAAGCAAAAAGTTAGCAATAAGCTATTTTAACTAAAAGTGTAAAGCATTTCAATTTTTCCTTGCATGTGTACATTTCTACTTATATTGTAGTGTCAATAGCTGTTTTTGAAATCTGGACAATACTTCACTTCTTCAAATCATTCCTTTTTCAATCCAGGTTTTGTTTTGTCAAAATGGCAACAATATTTCAAGGGCACAATTAATATTTAGACTGATGTTTCAAATAAATAACTTGTCAGTTGCCAATTGAGTTAGTTTAGAATGTATGGTTAGTGCAAATATAGCATGTTGCAAAAATAATATGTATTTTTTCGTGTGCTCTAGAGACTGTCATATGCAAGTGACATATATAATGTAGCATATATAGAGTAGATAGCTTATGGATTCAGGTTGTTAAAGTAAATTATGCTTATTAATCAGGCAGTTTCATTTAAATCCACAAGTAATTTGGGGACATTTCAGTTGAGTTTCCAGGAATGTGTAGTCCAATGTGAATAACTGAGTCCACTTTTCCTCATAAACATGAGTCACAATTCATTAAACAAAGCAGAGTCTAACCTCTGTCTAATAATCATTATAAAGACAAATAATAGTAATTTCCTAGCTCTTCAAACTTTCTGATATCGCAAAATGTTGACAGTAAGCTATTTTAACTGGAAGACTAAAACATTTCAATACTTCCTTGCGAATATACATTTTTACTTATACTGCATGGAGACATGCGTGAATGGGCGTACCTTCGTTGAAGGTTGTGCATTAGGGCTGGCAACTCAGCACGTAAAAATCAACTGCCAATCATTAATGGACCGGAGTTCCGCTGTGGCGACCCCTAACTGGGAAAAGCCGAAAGACACAACAGCTTATACTGTAGTGTCAAGAACTGTCTTTGAAATCTTTGCATTACTTCACATCTTTCAAGTCATTCATTTTACAGGTCAGATTATATTTTCTCAAAATGTCTATAGCATTTCAAGATCACATTTAATATTCAAAGTGATATTTTAAATGAATAGCTATCAGTTGCCAAGTGAGTTTGTATAGAGTGTGAGGTAACTGCAATGATAACATGTTGTAAAAAGTAATATGTATCTTTTCATGTGCTCTAGAGACTGTCAATTTCAAGTAACATATAAAATGTAACTTTTACAGTGCAGACAGCTTGTGGAATCAGCATGTTAAACTGAGTAATACTTTTTTTAATCAAGTAGCTACATTTAAGTCCACATGTAGTTTGGGAACATTTCAGTTTCCAGGAATATGTAATCCTATGAGAATAAATCATAAAATATTTACAAATATTCCTATTATGTATTTATTTTGGGTCTATATTATAACATCGAAATCTACAAAGATCAAATGTTATAATATCGAACCCTAAACACCGAAATCCACAAACATCGAACAGTCAGAATAAAGATTTTTTCCCAGGGGAAAAAAAAAATCGCTGTTCCGAAAAACATACACACAACACAAACACACAAAAACAGCAATCCACACGCATACACTTAAAATCCTACACCTAAACTTTACATACACTACTAGCTATCCACTTACCTTAACCTGACCCTAACTCTAACGTCCGTCACTGTCTCACACTCACCTCACCCTTGCCCTAACCCTAACTCACCTAACCCACCCCCTAACCCTAACCTACACACAACTGCACACTTACCTGACCTGCTCCCTAACTCACCTAACCCGCCCCCTAACCCTAACCTACACATAATCGCACACTTACCTGAACCTGATCCGTAACGTTCCAACATATCGAACGCTGAAAACAGCGAAGCCACAGCAACAGCCTACCGAATTCTTTCCCTGGGAAAGAACTCAGTGTCCTGCACCTTCACTGTTTTCAGCGTTCAACAAAACTGGTTCGATATTATAACATTCAAACTTTATAAAATTCGATGTTATAATATAGACCCATTTATTTTACCCTGCTCAGGTTGTTTTTTCATTTTAATAACTAAACATTACTTTTTCTTGTTATTTGTTATCTGTGAGGCTTAATACACTTTGCAGGTTAACAGTGTCCTTAGAAACTGCAGTAATTGTTTACTGTTGCTATGGCAACGCAAAAAGAAATTGAAGAAAGCTTCACTTCTCTTAACCAACAATACATTTTTCCCTCCTTTTTATATATATATATATTTGTTAATACTAAAAGGAAATAATTCAAAGGACATATGTACATGAATGGAACAGTTCAGAGTTAATCACGAACATGTCCACATTCCCAATAAGCATAACAATGACTATCATTAATCTAATAAATATTTTAATAACAGTTAATTAAGTTCACTATTCCAATTAGTCTACCTTTAAACTAGATTATTTTAGACTATTATTTAACTATGTATAGATAGTGAGTTATTAAATATATGC
The DNA here is from genome assembly GCF_019279795.1 of Protopterus annectens. NCBI lineage: Eukaryota > Metazoa > Chordata > Ceratodontiformes > Protopteridae > Protopterus > Protopterus annectens. The sequence continues at coordinate 411,477,064 of NC_056746.1, forward strand.
AGACTGTATTAGTATAGTAAATAGGAGAGAATTTAGAAAGGGAGACAAGATGCAGTTAAAATAAATATTGGGAAGAGAGAGAAAGAAAAGAGAAAATTAAGAGAAAATACACATATACTATGTATGTTGATTTACAGTATAAATATTTTATGTGCTATATAACCACCCTTCTGTGAAAGAAAAGTACCTTGTTTTACATACCTGAGGTAATGTGAAAACTCTCGTGTCATCTATTTTCAAAAAATATAGATAAAGAATCCAGTAGTTAGTTGCCTTTGTTTTAGAATTCCAAGCAGTAAAATTGGTCCTTTAAAGTAATGTTAAAACCATATCATAGTAGATGCTTTGAGAGATTTGGCTGTAACAGTATCAGTCTTTTGCTTCTTCTTTTTGACGTCTGTCCAGACATTTGTTTCTTTTGTTCTCTTGAGAGAAGTTGGCATCCAATCCATATCTTCTGGTAAAGTAATCACATTATTAGTTTTAATAAATGAAGAGGCTTCCTCTAAGTCAATAAAAGTCCTCATCTCATTGGCATACAGTATTCTTATCTTAGCTGGATATGCAAGTTGTGCCTTGATGTTATTTTGTTTCAGAAACTTTATCATTGGCCACACTTTTTTCCTTTGTTCCATTATTCTAAATGAATAGTCGTTATCAAATCTTATCAGGTGCTGTTTTTATTTTAGAAGTGCCTTCCTCCAAGCAGGTCTTAAAATCAGTTCCTTGTCCAAGTATGAAGGACATTTGATAATTATTGACCTAGGAGGAGTTAGTGGCAGGTTTCCCAAGAGCTCTGTGCGCCCTTTCAATGCCAAAGGAAAGTCTTTCTTTTAAATTTAAAAAGTCAGGGATCCAGCTTGATAAAAAGGAAATAATATCCTCACCTTCTGTGTTTTCAGGTAATCCGAAAATCCTGGTTTTATTTCTCCTCTCCCTATTTTCCACATCATCTACTTTATTAACCAACTAAGTGTTTTATTTAAGAAGTAGTTCTTTCTGTGTTTCCTCTTCCTTAAGTCTGCTTTCTAAGTTATTTAGAGAAACCTTTATTCCTGTTAGGTGTTGTTGTAGCATTTCCTTGAGGGTGTCAGCCTGTTTTTGACTGCTTGTTTTAAGATTTTCTAGGTTCTCTTTAAAATCATCCATCCTCAAAGACACATCCTGCAGGGTAGATGTAATCTTTTGTAGTTCCTTCATGAAGGCAGCATCCTGGTGAGAATTCCTTGAGTTGCTCATTTTATCAAGTGAATATATCTCCAAGCTTTTTGACAGGAAATTATTTGTAAAACTTCACCAAAGTTTATAATTATGTAAATTAGTCCTTTGTCTATACGATTTTATACTTTGAAGAAAAAAAGAGAATATTTTTTCCTGTCTTATTTAACTAGTTATATGGAGCTCTAAAATGCTGCTGCTTTCATTTAGCCATTCAGGCTCCACCCCCCCCCCCGATAAATTTCTTCTATGTACTACTACAGCAAGTAATTCATCTGGGGACTCAGTATACTCCTATTACATCTCCAAACTCTGGAACACCATCCCTGCACCAGTAAAAATGACTGAATCCTGCTCAAACAATACCTTACCCAATCCTGGTCATGCTCATTGTCATCACCAGGTTGAGGCCTCAAGTGAAAGCATAAACGTCTTATTGTTAATCACTAACTTTTTGCCCTCCTCTGCTTGAAGCATTACATCCGTAACAGCTTTCCTTCCTGCACTTGAATCAATATACCGCAATTCACCCCCCCCCACTTAAATGACACCTCATCTTTCTCTTTTTCTAACTGCTCCCAGCTACTGCTCTATGCTCTACCCCTTTCATGCATCCCTTCTATACCCAAGTTATAAACCTTCTAGATATATACCAGTTTGGAACAGGCAACCTAAAAAGAACTAATCCTATACCATGTTCTCTCAGTCATATGCTGTTACCACTGTCCTCCAATACAGTACTAGTATCTCCCTTCCCCCTACATAATTGTATAACTTACCTCATTACGTATCTTGAACTCCTTGCAAACCTTTCTTTACTGAAATGGAAGAACACTGAGCTTTTTTAAAATGTTTTCCCTTCTGCAGCATCAACCCATTTTTTTCCTGCAAGATTTTAGAGCTACCAGAACTGCACAGTGTTACTGTATATACCTATCTTGTAATTGTGTTTTTTTTTTTCTGAGAAATGTAACTGTTGTTTTTCTGAGAACTGTCTGAAATTCACTTGTTAATATAAATGTACTATGATGGAACCTTTCTCCATGGGCCTCCTCTGAAAATGGGATCTGCCCAGTCGGAGTTTCCTGGTCAAATAAATAAATAAATAAATAAATTGTAGACAGCATGAGAAGAGAAACAATTGAGTGTGCTATTCAGGATGCCAAACTGCCTTGCTGCAATTCTCAGGAAAGACAAAAAATGGAATAGCTTTATTTTGGTTTTAATTTCTCCATGTCTTTTTGGTTTCTAATAACATGATGGGAATGGACCCCATTCCTAAGTCAAAGTATGATTAAAGTTTATGAAATTAGTATCGTTTCAATCTTTGATGTCAGCCAGAAGTGCTTTTCACAGCACCAGTAAAGTGGCCAAAACTGACTCCTTCTGCAAATCATACAGAGTTACATGTATCAGTAGAATAACTAAATATGACTGTAAATTCTTTTTTATAAGACCTGTTGCTCCTACTACTGTTGGAACTGTCTGGGTATTCTTCTTCCACATTACTCTCATTTCTGCCTGCAAATCCTGGTATTTTATGACTTTTTGTCTCTCTGTATGTAAGACAATATAATCTCTGGGTGTAGCAACTTCAGTGATTAATGCTACTTTTGTCTTCTTTTCATGGATTACTATACCTGGTTTTCTCACATCTATTTTTGAACTGTTGGAAATAGATAATCCCATGTGTCATAAACTATATCGTTCTCTATAATGTTTTGTGTCATGTTTCCACTGCTTCTCAGATACTTCAATATTATAATGTATGCACAATCCCCAATGCAACAGTCTTGCCACATTATTATGGCTTTTGGTATACAGGCCCTCTGCCATGAGTGTATCACACCAGCAACAAGATGTGCAACTGTTTCCAGTTCTGTTTTACAGAATCTGTATTTGTTTGTTTCTCCCATAAGTTCAATGGACTTTGTAAACCAGTGTGTATGTAGTCTACTTTCCTGGGCTGCCAATATTAACCTTTCATTGTTTGGTTTAAATTCACCTCTCCTTAACTATTCTTGCATCGGATCCTGATCGACGTGAGATTGTTCCAGGAGTTTTCTGTACCTGCAGATGTATTTATGCCTTTTCCACAGTTCTTGTTTCTCATCTAATCCTTCTCCTTATGTTCTTTTTTTGTTTGGTTGGTTGTTTTTTGGCACATTCAGTTGCTACCTGAGCTTTGTCTACTTCTGGTTTGGTTTTCACTCCTGCTTGGCACCAATATGCTAAACAAAGCAGGGAAATCATCCTAGATGTGTTCTCTTCATTTCTCAAAACTTTCACTATGTTTGGATATGGTTGGGTCAGCAGATATTTATGCAGTTCTATGACTGCAGGTCTATATATGCAATCAATTTCAAGGAGGCCCATACCTCCTTCAGAATGAGGAATATATAATATTGGTATACACTGATTGTTATATATCATTTGATAAGCATGAAGTATTTTTTTTGCTTTCCTGTCCAGCTGACCCAATACCTTTTGGGGCCAGTCAATCACCCCAAAACTGTAAATTAGATCAGGAAGAGCAACCTGGAATAGTTTTACCTGATGATGCCTACGGTTCAGAATCTACTTCTCTGAAGTACAGGCTAAAACTAAAGGACTGTGGCTGACATGGTTTGCTGATGACTGCAAACTGGAACAATCATTGAAACCCCTAGCAATGTCAACATCCTGCAAGAAGGTCTTACACAGACTAATGACTGGTGCCAAAGTCATGGTCTTAAAATTAATGGAAAAAAATTCATTATCATATCATCCCCTTCAGCAAGGATGATGTTCCTGCAAACTACCACATATATATATGTATGCATATATGTATATATATATATATATATATATATATATGTATGTATATATACACATACACACACATAATTATATAATGAATGGTTGACATAAAATATGCACCATTGCATGATAACCATT